>NC_136686.1:4697735-4909995 GCF_903797595.1 Erithacus rubecula
TGTTTGGCTGTGGAATTTATTCAATAGTGCTAAACTCACCAAGGAAGATTTCTTTCCCACATTGAATAATCAGGCTTTACTAATTTAAAGAACTTACTCCTAGAGCCCACAAATCCAGGCTCATACATTTTCTTTAAAGAGGAAGAAGGCAGAGCTAACCAGGATTGGATTTTTACATTTAAATCCCATGGATTACAGGAGTCCTTCCTGTCTCTGTGCTTTACATCACTGTCCCAAGTAAGCCTCCAGAGGGGGGAAGAAAGGCTGGAAAACACCCTAGCAGTCACCTTGAAATGTGTTTTCCTGCTTGTGTCTTGGTTGTGGGTTAGAGGTGGGGAACAAAAGCCTTCTGGGGCCCCTGGAGAGGAAAGCATGACATTCCTGAGAGCACAGGCATGCCAGGAAGGCTGTGACAAATCTGCCCCTGAGTTTGCAGGTCTTGTCTGCTCAAGGAGGCTGATGCTCTGATGCAGCCCCTTGTCCTGTGAGGTACCCAGCAGGTTCCCTTAGCAGCAAACAAGTGTGAAAGGTTTGCTCTGCCTCACCCTGAGGAGTCACCACTGTGGCTTCTGGCAGGGCCATGCCAGCCCTGAGACCCCTAACATTTGTATTGGGAAAAAGACTCCAAACAAACAAAAACACCAGAACCAAACACCCCAAGGTAAATTTATTATATTTATTGTAGCAGTGAATACCCATGCAAGTGACTCTGAGCACTAAGATCCTACAACAAATATTTGCTCCATACAGAAAACCCTCTTCTCACAGCTTGCCCCAAGAAGTCCCATGGATCTTTTGTGTTATGACAAGGTCAAAGACTCAACCAAGAGGTGGAACTTGCTTCTTTTCCAGGCTGCTGTTTCAACACATGGGAAAGGGAACCTGTCCAGAGATTAGGTTGCCAGCCTTGAACTTGGAAAATTGGATTCAGTTTTCTCTTCTGCAGCTGATTACTTCTGAGACCTGAGGGAAATAATTTTGTGTCAGATTCTTCAAGGAATGATGCCCATTTGTTTTCCATGGAAATTGGTTAAGGTTAGATGTGAAGCATCTTGACATTCTCTGCAAGACCTTTGAATTTGTACCTGGAAAATGCAGATGGGATGATTCATATACTTGATAAATGTATTAACAATTGTGGAGTTCTTACACCTAACAGCTACAGAAGTCATAAATTTACTGCAGGTAGAGCTACTTAGTTCCAGATGCTAATTTGACCTTTCCATCTTGTTTGAAAGGATATTTTTGGCTGTAAAGATGAATTTCTTGTAATATTCAGATCAGTGGTAAATTTTATTATTGACTTCTGTGAATCCACTAACTCTTTAAGGGATTTTATTCTTATTTATATTTCTTTTCCCATTGTAATTGCAATAACACCTTTACCACTAGGTCTCTAAATTAGACATACAAAAGAAACATTCAGCATCAGTCAAGGCAATTAATAATTTGTGTAGATGGAAAAATTCTTACCTTGCAGATGGCACACAAGAAGCCAAGGTAACATTTTTCTCTAGAGCTTGAGAGATTTATATTCAATCATCCTCTCAGGACTAGACACAGCCCAACCACAGGATAAAGTGATGCTCTTAATACACTTCTCAGAAGGGCTTTAGTTACTTTAGTTCTTTGAGCAAGTTCATTCAGGGTCTCTGTGTGACCTGATATTGTGCCATGAAGAGGTATCCTGAGACACTGGGCAGAGTTCAGAGGTGAAAATAAGGATTGCACATGGCCACAAGCTAATCTTCGAGCTTAACTGATAGAGAGCTTCTGGCCCTGAAACACCTCAGAATGTGTTGACTTTATTCATTTGACTTCTGCTTTTTGCCACCTTTTCCTTCTGGGGTTTTCTCCTACCTGTCAGATGCTAATTTTTTGGCACAAAGCTGCATTGTTTCATTTAGTTTAATGGTGTGCAAGTACTTCAGGGAACATCATTAGTATGAAAATTTACAACAGTGCACAACACTTATTATTTACTTGCTGCTGGAGAATCAGTAGAGAAAAAGTGGTTCAAGATTCACCCCCCCCACCCCCATATATTTTTCAGGTTTTTTTCTACTGAATATATATTTTAAAAAAGTTGATTCATGCCTCTTCCACACAAGATGTATTGACTTAAATTAATGCACTTGTCAGAATAGAATTAAATTCCTGGTCACAATGAACCAAGAGGATTCTCAACGTCATCCTCCATGAATTTTAAGAAAGGAATATTTATTTTCTTGTGTACTTTCAGTCTAGGAAAGAACTGAAATTGTTCCTTTGCATTGTGCTGAATCAATCACAGGAAATAAATAGTGGTGTCAAGCTGCTTCTTAAAGGACCTTTGGTACTTTATCTCACCTTTCAAATGTGAGCAGTTTTTGGGCAAGTGACAGATTGCTACAAACTGGTCAGGATAGGATCCAGGAATCAAAAAGGATAGCACAGTCTAATGGTAGCAAATAAAACAAGTAGACTCTCAGAGTTCATTTTTTTGTAAGATTTTTTCAACATCAAGCAAATAGAATCTGCTAACAACAGACAGGCAGTTGTTCTAATGAAGAAATCCTGATTTAACCACTTTGCTCATATTAACCTTAATGCTCTTAGTGTTCAGAATTGATCAGACTCTGACTTACAAGGGGTGCTGTGGGATAGGGACACTCAGTTCCACCTTTGCAAGACTGTGAGAGAGAGAATTGAGCAAACCACAGGACCAGTCTTATCATGATGTGATAAAAATCTGTACAAAAAAGAAAAATGCATCTGTGCAGAATTTCCCAGACTGCCTTAACATTGTACACATTCAATATTCAGAATTATTCTGTGAATAATTTATGCAAACATATTCCAGTGGTGCAACCATTTCAGTGGGTATTTGCTATTTTGAGACTTGTGGTTGGTCATCTATTTCCATGTGACAATTGCCAGTTTCTGCATGCATGATTCTTACATGTGGCTCTTTAGGATGAATTCATTTAACTATTTGCTGAGCTTTCCCTCTGTGCAAATAAATTTTGCTTTCAGCAGTGTGCAGGGAAAAAAAAAAAAAAGGTAGAGAGAACAAAAACCAAGCAGAGATAAGGGGTGCAAATATTTGAGGAGGAGCGTAAGTACCAATGAAATGAAATTCTATGGTGATTTTTGGTGTTATGATGCTCTAGCTGTAAAGATTGCATTTCCAAGGAAATGCACCTGAAAGCTACACCCCAAGCCAAGTTGGGGAGTGCCTGGAGCCCTCCTGGCAGCTCTGAATCATAAACTCAGAGGACAATTGGGTGGAAGGGACATTTAAGGATCCCCAATGTGCAGGGACATCTTCATCTAGACCAGGTTGCTCAGAGCCCCCTCGGATCTGACCTTGCATGTTTCCAGGGAGCAGCCCAGCAGGGCTGGGTCTCTCAGCCTTGCCAGCTCAGGAAGAAGAAATTTACAGTGTGCAGTCCAAACTCTGGACCTCTGCACTGCAGCCCAGAGCTCACCTGGCTGCAGGGGTGGAAATAATCATGGTGGTTTACTGTGATTTTACTGTGTTTTCCTGCTTCCTTCCTCTCCATATATTATTCTATCCTTGTTCTTGGTTAGATATATCCATTTGGGGGGAAAAACAACTCTGAAAAAAAAACCCCAAACACCAACATATATGGGCATGGCTTGTTATTTCTGCTCTCTGTCAGGTCTAGTTGCCATCCCCACAGCTAGGAGACTTCTGTGGTGCAACTCTTTGCCACGCAGCACCCAGACAGCAGAGCTGCACAGGAAAGGGACATTAACAAATCCAGGGAATTTTCAGTTTTCCCTGGATGTGAGTTTAGCTGTGTTCCCCCCCGCTGGGCGAGATGCTAATGAGGCCATGGATCGCAAACAGTGCAGGGAGGAGCTGCTCTGGGTACAGCCAACCTTGGCACTGCAGCGCCGAGCTCTGAACCCTGCTATCACTCACAAGGAGTGACAGAATAATCATTCTCATCTCCTGTTAAGGCAGAGACTTGTTAAATTCAGAACCTTCTGGAATTAATGCCTTTTTTTTTTTTTTATAGGTTCTTTGCATTTGCCAAGCTTCGTTTCAGGAATTCCTTGAGCGAGGAAATGCACCCTTAAGAATTACTGTGTAATGAATTATTTATTCATTATCTGAAGCTTTATAGCATTTATAAACCTTTTAGTACTTAGAGGTTTGGTAGACTTTTAATTCTTTTAAATATTCAATTTTTTAAACTAATTTTTTAACATTGGTTATGCCTATTTTTAGTCTGACCAGGTGCTGTGGTCTTTACCATCTTGCTGTGGAAAGCTAGAGCAGAAAAGTCACACATGCACGTGTGCACAGCTCTTTATAATTCTAGTTTATTTAACCCATGGACACAAAGATAACACTTGATGATGGTTTCAGTAGAGCAGCATTCCTTCTCCACAGGGGGAGAGAGGACCTGCTGTGGATAAGTATTGACCAGGCACAATGCTGTTACTGCAGGGGTGAGGGGATGGCACAGTGCAGGGCATGTCCTCTCACCCTCCTCTTCCTGCAATCACCATCTTGCAGAGAGGTTTTTTTTTCTATTCCTCTTTCTTTTTCTTCTTTCTTTTTTCATATAGACATTTTATATCTGTTCAATATAAGATTTTTGTTCTCTTTTTTTTTACAGCTTCTTTGTTGCACCCTGAAGCAAACCCTCTCCAGCTCTCAGGTTGCAGTCTTTCACTAACCATTCTCAAAAATTCCTATTTGTGCTTTTCCCTCTGAAGTCATCCTCTGCTTGTATTTCAAGGCCTTTGCTGTCATTCCATGAGCATATTCTCAGAGACCCCCTGTGACAACTTGCTAAAGAACCCCTAGAAAGAAAAGACACAATGCCTCATATTCATTTGTGTCTCAATCCAGGTAACTTCTACTCAGCTTTGAGTATATGCTGAAACAACTTCTCCAGTATTTGAGTAATATATTTAAGTTGTTACTGGAATGACATCTTTTCCTCTTCCTCTTTGAAACTATTTTATCTGATCTTTTCACTGTTCTTTGTGCCTAGAAACTTCCATAGGAAGCTCTGCTGAGAAACATATGTACACATGACTCAAAAACCATCTGCTTCTCTGTCACCTGAAAGACTTAGCACAGAAAGCTAATGCATAATTTATCATAGACATTTTTTTTTGTCACATTTGGAAGTTGTAGCTTTTTTACCTTGGCTGTACAAAGGGGAAGATGCTTTTCCTGGACCAAAAATCTTAAAATACAATCTTAGTACCACAGATAGCAATTTCCATTCTTGGCTTGGGCAGCATCTGCTCTGTACCTGGCACAGTCATGTCCCTCTGTAGCTCCAGCAGTGCAACCCCAAGCCTGGAGGTTTCATCCATTTTTATTTTAAGCTGCCTTCAGAAGCCTGGTCTGACTGATACAAGTAACCAGTGACATGAATGGGACTATAAATTATCTTAATAATTATTTTCAAGGCTTGTGTAAGGCAGCTTAAATGCAGCCCATTGCTGAGGCACTGCAGAGCCTGCAGCCAGGTGAAGAGGCAAGTCCCTGGGGTGAAGGATGCTATCCTGCTTAAATAGCATCACTGCCCTTGCAGTGACATCCTGTGAGTTATGTGGGGCAAATACTGTGGGCAAAATGTACCTGGCAGACAAAAAAGTGTTTGCAGACTGAAGGATGCAGAGGTAATTTAGGCTTGGCAAGCTGCTGTCTAAAGGGAGTGTCTCCAGACTTGGTTCTCATGCTGTTTCACTCATGGCAACATTGGGAATTGATGTTACTTCTGGTGATAATATTCTTAAGACTTTAATCTATGTTAATTACCGAAGAATACATGTGTCTTTGAAAATAGATATCTGGATATTATGTCCTCTGCACAAGTGCACTTGTCTTTCTGTTTCAGTGGCATATCAAAGATGCTATGACTCCTCAGAATCAAAAGAGAAAAGTTCAGTATATTCAGTTATATTCCTTATTTAGGGTTTGTTAAAAGCAGCTGCTGAGGGTACCAGCCCACAGTGGTTGAATCTGAGATGTAGCTTTGACTGTAGAGTTTTGACCTGTGCTTTCACTATAAACCTGAAATACACAAAGTGAAACCCTCACCTGTTGTTTCTGCCACGTGCTGAATAGTAACTTGACACAATATCATGTTTCTAAATCTGAACTCGTTCTTTCAGGGACTGCTTACAGCAGTATGGGAATAGGTGTGAGGATGCCAGTGCATGCACGTTACCTAGCTTTGTGTAAAATCTTTTTTTAAGATATTGTTTGAGCTGATGGCTGCAGTGCCTTTGCCTTTTGACAGTGGTATTTCTGCTTTAATACTGCCTTATTATGTACCACAGGGAATATTTTTATAAAATATGACTAAACATAAATTGTACCATTATATATTTAAAGTTATTCTGCCACCATCCTAAACATGAAAAAGCAGATGTTTCCATCTTAAATTCTCATTCTCCTTGTTATGTCTTTGGACCTTCTAATAAACTGTAGTATAGTAATTTGAGCTTCACCAGACTATGAATGCTGTCCTAAGTGACTTTATCTCCTCCTACATGGTCTTAAGCAAGTTTTTATATTATTGTCAAGATTCTTGGCTGTCGAATGTGCTAACTGAAAATATCACTCCTTATTACATTATTCTACTTATAGTTTTCATGGCAGTACAAAAATGATGCTCTTAAGCTCTTGCATGTGTATCAAAGTGGTGTGTTCCCTGACTTTACTTTGTCATATCTGTTATTATTCCATTAAATACAAATTCTATTGTTTACTGTTCTGTCAGGAACAGTAAACATTACTATTTCTGTTTTGACTGTGAAACACACTGACTTGTTTTTCCATGAAACAGTTAACCAGCAGGTTTGAGGGGGTACTAGCCAAAAGTGGTTTCTTTAATTGATGTTTACATTGTTTATTAATTCCACATAAGATAGAGGCATGCTCTAATGGAGCCATAGCAAAAAGTGTAAAAGGAGCATGAAGCATCCTTCATCTGGTAGCAAATGTTGCCCTACCTCCCCCAAGACAGAGACCATGATTAATATCTATATTATAGGAACACATCACTGCTGCTGGAAGCTGAGTGCTGTGAGGACTACTCCTGCATTTACTGCACTGTTAGCTCCCATTCATTATTCCTTATCTCTGCTCTGTCTCCATACATTTTCTGGTAAAGACAATATGTTGTTTTGAGGGTTTTTTCCACTGAGAGATAAGCTCTAAAAACTTACTTTTGGCAAATACACATGAAAGGAATTGAAACATGCTGTTTTTCCTGATGCTGGCAGCAGTTCAGTGATCCCAGTGGTGGCCTCAATGGTGGCAGGAATGGGCACAGGACCTGCAGGAGTGGGAGCACAGAGAGCAGCAGGAGGCTATGCCTGTCTCATGAACCATCACATTTTGCCTGCTGGAGGATTTCAAGCATTACAAGTGAGGACACCTTTGGTTTAAAGGAGATGTTTGCTAAGGAAGGTAGGAGTCACTTTTGAAATGGAAAATGTAAACCTCTTCTTTCCAAATTATTATAATTTTGAAATTAAGGAGCTCTCAGGGAAAGATATGGAAATAGGAATAATAGTTATTTTACTAGGAAAATTTAAGTTAAAATACAGCAATTAAAAAAAAAATTCAAAATACTGTCAGAGTCAGAACACAAACTGACACCCTGTCAGTCAGGGTGTTGTTAGTCCCATTAAATGGTGGCTGCATCCTCCTGCAGTGACAGGTGTGGTTCTGTTGAAATAATGATTCTGGAGAAGGGTGTAGTTTTCTTCTGAAGGTCTAGCGGTGATGAAGATGGGCTTGGTCTTCTTCCGGGAATTTAGTGGCAAAAAAAGGCTGCTTTGATGTAAATTTTAGATTATATTTAGGTAGGAAATGCTTGGCTCTTCCCCCTGGCTGGAGCATCTCACAATGGAATAATGTAATTTTATCAGTCATGCAGTGGGACTCATTAACAGGAGATATCTCCCTGGACAAAGGGTGGGTGGAAGAGATAAAGAAAACTGCCCCAACATCTGGCTCATTTAACAGAGGATATCCCCCCTGGTGTTATGAGGGATAGGTCATGGGAGATAAGAGATAAGGATCACTGCTCCAGCTGGTTTCAACAGATGGTGACAGAATACTTACTTCTGGTTACATTTTGCACTGCAACTTAGAACACACAGAAAAATTTAAAGGACTTTACAGCTAAATTGCCTTATGTCTTTTGAAATGAAGAGTGTTACAGCACAGCACCAATAAATAACCTGTGAAGGCCAGGACTTGTACTAGTAAAAGGCAGCCACTCTTTGTCAGTGAAGTCCATTTTTAAAAAAGTTTTGGGCAGCAGCTGTCTGCCTCAGCAGCAGGATATCACTGGTGTGTTTGGCCAGAAGCCTGGTGAGAAAAAGCAAAGGACAGAGGGAGACATCCTCCATCAGCTTTGGGCTCTAAACACATTCTGATATTCCAGAATCCATCACGTGTAGCATTGCATCATTCCTTTTGTATTTCCTTCAGCAGTCAGCAGGCATAAGACAGCACACAGCTGTTTTGGATTAATCTGATGGTTTAACATCTTCATTTTGGCTACTTGCAAATGATGTTACCTTGGCATGGTTTCATTCAATGACTCTAATAGATCCAGACAAATACTGGTTTGGGGTTTTTTGGGGTTTTGGTTTTTTTTTTTGTTTTTTTTTTTTTTAATTTAGAAGCCAAACTGAAAAAGCAGGAAAAAATATCTTAAGTCAGATTTTTCTGAAGTTTTCTTTGGCAAAATGAAACCAAAAAAATTTATCATGCAAAATGTATAATGTATCAAAACCTTGAATGAACTAAAATATTTCATTCCATTAAAATTTCATGTTTCTGTTCTGATTACTCTTGCTTTTTTTTTTTTTTTTTTAATTAAATGACACTTTGAACAAATAAGTCACAAAATTTTACTTGCAAATGATTGGAAAGGAAATATTTGCCATCTTCAGAAATCTATAACTTAATCTTTCTTTTAGCCAAGGATTTAACAGAATTCAATCTAAATTTACTCATTTTTTCCATATTTTGGTTTTTGTGTTGAATGTGTACAGAAAAATATCCCCCAGAACTTTTATTTTGCTATTG
This sequence comes from Erithacus rubecula, assembly GCF_903797595.1. Lineage (NCBI taxonomy): Eukaryota > Metazoa > Chordata > Aves > Passeriformes > Muscicapidae > Erithacus > Erithacus rubecula. Next base: position 4,706,824 of record NC_136686.1, read on the forward strand.
AATTGATTCTGGAATTTTCTTTCTGCTCTATCAGTGAGATATTCTCCTACCTTTGCAGTTTTTCTTTTGACTTGGCTTTTTCATGATGAAGAGTATTTTGGTTTTGTTTCTTAATGATCTGAAAGTAATTGTCATTTGGTGTGTGAAACTGTTAAGTTTCTTCATCAGCTGTGACTTGGCCTTCCCCTGCTTATTCTGTAATAAAATTACAGGCTAATGAGGAGTAAGGTAAATTCTGCCTGTGCCATTTTACAGCAGATGTTGCTGTCAATATACTTTTTTCCTTGACTTGCTTTGATTCCTTTTCTCTTCTCCTTTTCTCCTTTTCTTTTTTTCTCCTTTTCTCCTTTTCTTTTTTTCTCCTTTTCTCCTTTTCTTTTTTTCTCCTTTTCTCCTTTTCTTTTTTTCTCCTTTTCTCCTTTTCTTTTTTTCTCCTTTTCTCCTTTCTTTTTTTCTCCTTTTCTCCTTTTCTTTTTTTCTCCTTTTCTCCTTTTCTTTTTTTCTCCTTTTCTCCTTTTCTTCTCCTTTTCTTCTCCTTTTCTCCTTTTCTTCTCCTTTTCTCCTTTTCTTCTCTTCTCCTTTTCTCCTTTTCTTCTCTTCTCCTTTTCTCCTTTTCTTCTCTTCTCCTTTTCTCCTTTTCTTCTCTTCTCCTTTTCTTCTCCTTTTCTTCTCTTCTCCTTTTCTCCTCTTCTCCTTTTCTCTTCTCCTTCTCCCCAAACAGGGACATTCAGTTAAAACACAAGTGAGAAATTTTGCAATGAGAGAGGAATCAAAGGTTCGTATTTAGCTTGGCAGGTTGCATGCTCTTTAAACATCTCTTGCCTTGATGATGCTTGGTTCTGCCAGGGAGGCCCACAGTCCTCAGGCCAGAGTCCATAAATGTTCATTTTCCTGTTTGTTTGCTCCTTGGCCCAGAAGCCTGGTAATCTGGGTTTTTCCCAAAGTATATGTACTTGTGGCATGGGCCACTGTACTGTGTCCAGTGCATTTGGAAGATGTCTGGTTTATGGTTTTATTATGGAAGTAAGAATTCTCAGCAAGAATTTCCAGTGAACTTGTTTACAAAGCTGGAATCTGAGTTTATTTCCAAGCTCTACACAACTGATATCCTTCCATCCATTTACCTTTAATCTTCTGCTTGTGATAAAAATGATATTATTTTTGGAGGATGAATGTTGTTTCAAAGGCTCATAATCAACCCCTTCCAACATTGAAAAACATCACCCTTTTGAAAGAGGTTCTCTAAGTCTGCTTTGTCTGCAAAAGTGAGTTTTAAATATTCCCATAAAACCTCTTCATTTCCTGTGCCATGTGGCTGTAAGCATACTCTTTAGTTTGTTGGGAATTTGAGGTTTGAAAATAATGCTGCATTTATATATAGAGTTAAAGAGGATTGGAAATAATCCTTTTAAGGACTTTATTTACATGACCAAAAATAATCAAGATCAGATTGTTTGAGAACTGGAGGATAGAATGTCAGTAATACTTTAACAAGCAAACTAATCAACTGGTCCTCCTACTGCCTAGAACTGATGAAATGAAGAGATTCTTATTAATTCTGCTTGTAAATGCTTGGGAGCCTTGCAAATTCTCACTGGTGAGAGCCAGATGGGTCCCTCAATAGTGAGATTCTTTTATAGGTTCATTGCTCATTTCTGTGGCTAATGCTTTCCTCCTGATGAGGAGATTGTCCCCACTGATCCTATTTCTGGTTGCACTGTTTTTCTCAGAGGCAACAGGAACACAAATCTGGCACATCCTTCTGGTGGCTCTGGGCACTGAGACTTGAGCTCACCTCCAAACTGTTATTGCTGGGCATGAAATCTCACACTGGACTGAGGATCCCCACTTGTGTCTGCTGCCTGGGCCCTTTCTGACAGCTCAGCAGAAGAGAAAGGGGGACAGGATGGGTTGTCCCACTGTCACCAAAACTGCAGGAAAAACAGGAACTCTCCTACAACATTTTTAGTGTTAGAGAATGAAGGCATTACTTTATTCTGGCCAGGATGTGCAACAGAAATCATTTAATCCTCACATTGCCCAGGTTATGCAGAGAAAACCATTGCATCACACATGACTCTTTATCAGATTTTTCACATACTTTTACAGCCAAAACCCAGAAAACTCATTGGTTCATTGGACCCAAGTTATGCAGTTCTTAATATTTTGTTTCATATTGGTTATTGATTGCTTCACCTTCTATGTTGATTAGGTTCTCATTCTTCCTTCTCTTATCTATCTTTTCCCCAGTCAGATGTCTCCAGCCATGTCAGGGGTGATGTTTAGAGTTGATGTTTATTAATGGTCGTTATCTTTTTCTTATCTTTTGTGCTCTCCCCAGTCTGTTGAGATGTTAAATTCATCAGGTCTCAAATGGAACAGTCCTCTAGAAAGAAGCTTCAATTCCTTTCCCCCTGGGCAAAGGTGAACAAAACCCCTGACTAAAGTTATATAAACGAATTCCAAACTTTGTATCATTTCCAACACTACGTGTGGACTTCTCTGAACTTGATAGCTGGGATTTTGGGTTGGATGAAGTCTTCCTCTGTAGTTTAACAAACCTAAAGTTTGCCTCCTCTCTAACAGATTTTAGATGTGGTTACATCCTTTATGTTATGGCAATTTCTTTCCTTCTGTTTTTATGTCCAGCATAAATGTGTCAGCATCCCTTCCTGCAGAGCTCAGCCTGATGAGATTGGCAGATTCACCTCTTGCAGATCCTCTTACTGAACAACCTGTTGCAGGTGTCTTTAAAACCCATTTTCTGAGTGGACCTGTGTCTGTGAGTGCTGACCTGCTACAAGGCCCATGGAAGCTGCAGACATCTCTGCTTGCTTTCTACAGCCAAAATGCTTTCATTGGTAGAAAGAATAAAATCTAGACAATGCACTATTATTGAGCTGCAAGGAGAGAAAGGAGAGAAAGGAGAGAAGGTAGATTTTGGGTTATTGCCATCCTTCAAAGGGAGGGATTTCAACCCTGTGTGTGCCTGTGGTTCCCCAATGGGTTAGAGCACTCCAAAATGTGCACTGGAGCTGCAGTGTGAGCTCTCCCAGCCTGGGCAATCACCCTCTAGGTAGGAAGAAACCCCACTGAGAAGCAGAGGCTGTGGGAATCAGGTCAGCCTGATGAGCAGCAAAATCCTGTCCAGGGATACAAACAGCCATATGGGACAGGCTGGATGAGCCCCTGGCTGTGCAGACCTCATTGCTTATCAGCACTGAGAGCCCTGCCCTGGACTTCAACCAGCACTGGATGTCAACCAGAACAAATCCATGGCTGGAAAATGACAGATCCTGAGCTGGAGAGCTCAGGAGCAGCAATGTAAGGAGGGAGGCAGGAGTGTAATTAAAATCTGCAGGAGGCAGGGAGAGTGCCAGCTGGATGCTGGAGGGCTTTCATGGGAATGACAGTGAGTTTTCCTCTCTACAACCAGGGATCCTGAGATGAATTGTGCATCTCTTTTGGTTAGAAGGATCAAAACAGTGCCCTGACCAATGTTTGACATGAATTAGTAAGGATTACATGAAATTTGAAAATGCTTTGGGCAGCAGGCAATTTTGGAAACTGAGATTTTGACAAACAGTGCATACAGATTAGAGCTGAAATCAGGTGTAACCATGGCATGGGCTTTTACTGGTCAGTAAATTCTGGCCCTTGAGGTGACAGAGACCCACTGCAGAGTAAGAGGTCCCAGCTGAGTTTATGGCAGAGGTTTTGTTGCCTGGGGTATGTGGCTCTCCTACTACACATTTCAGAGTCCTCTCCCTTTGAGGGTAAGAGTGCCAGTAATTCATGTTGGAGGTAGCAGACAGTTGTTAGACAAATTGCTCTGGGATTTTACTGTGATGGGAGACTTCTCAAAGAACATGAACTGGGACTTCTTTTCTCTGTTGAGGAATGGGGTCAGTCTCAACAGATGTTCAAGGCTTGACACCTATTTGGGAAATGCATCCTTTGATTTTTGGCTGCTAGGACTGTGTGTAAGCTACCTATAGTGGAGAATGTAACATTAAAATGCAACAGAGAAAGAATATTACAGCCCAAATGAAAACACAGTGGTAACTGAGAGCTAGAGATGCCTACTGAGTGACTTTTTTTTTTTTTTTTTACCAAGAAGGTAACATTTGCTGTTGACTTGCTGTTTTGAATAGACAAAATTAGCCTTACTTTCCCAAATATAATATTTAGTAGCAGAACCTCAATCAAGATGCTGCTAAATTAGGGGAGATCCTATATTATTCTGTGGAGCAGGAAATACTACATGAGAAGTGTAGGAAGACCCATGGTGGTGCTGGGAAACCTGCAGTTCCCATCCCTGTGCTGCTCCAGGAACTTGGCATGGCACATCCTATCTAACCAGGAGTGTGGTCAGCAGGTTGCATTCAGGTTGTCCCTTCTGCTTTTGTTTTAAATAGAAATCTGCACAACCACAAATTGCTTCCAGAGGTGGAGCATTTTAAGAACAATAAGGCAATGGTAATATGCACATTTGTGTGTGAATTTGCACAATTTACTTCTTGTCCATCCAGGGTAAAGGTTATTAGCAGCTCTAGACAGGGAACTGTTTCTGTTCCCTTTTCAGAGTGTCAGTTCATGTCTGCCTTGCCCTGTCAGTGACTATTTGCTTCTGTTTCCCACCAGAAATGGGATGGGGTTATATCAGATATTTATAACTGGAAGTCATGTGTCAGACCTTCTGTTTAGTTTTCTCTTGCCACATTTCCTCAGCTCCATTCATGTGCAAGCAGGCAGTGTGTCTGCAAGCAGTGTGGCTGCCATCCCCTGTGCCTTCTCTAAACTACTGCCACATAATGTCACATTGGCTCTCTCACTTCACCAGGCCTGACACTCTTCTTCCACCCCAAGACTTCTTCCAGCACACTGGGAGCACAGCAGATGACCAGTGTTCCAGCCACAGATCCATGGCTGTTGGCACTGGCCAGAGTTTCCCTCTCACCCTGCCTGCATTTCTTAGGGATACAGGAAGCTTTGAGGGCCAGGATCTTCTTCTCTGACAACACAGCACCTACTGAGAACTGTCACAAGGAATGTCATGAACAACCAGGGATACAGACACAGCATTGAAAGGAAAAGCATCCTGTCCTGGCATCTGAACCTTCTCTGGTAGCTCTCAGGGGCTGCTTGGTGTAAGAGAAGTCTATTCCATGACAGAGTACCAGTGGCACACAGCCCAGTTCTGTTTCCTCCACTTTTTTTTGCTGTCAGAAGAATTCACTGAATTAGCTGAAACTCAGGGTATTTTTCTCAAGCATTTTACAGGGAATTAGTAATGCTTGCAGGCTATATTCCTAGAAAAAGACGATACAGTTAGCTACAAGTTCTTGGCCTGAGACCATGCTTGTAAATAAATCACAGATGAAGAACTGGAGTCTCCTTAAAAAAGTGCTCCCAGGGTGTTGCAATGATAATTATTGTGATCATGAGGGAAGCAGTTACAGACCAATGAAGTTGTCTGCAGAGGCTGGGGAAGAGGTTAATCGAGGTGGTTCACCCTGGTCTAACTGTATAATGCACAAAGTGATATAATTAAATACAGTCTCCACAAGCACAGTGCTGTGCTGTGTAAATTTTGATGTCTCTAGAAATATGTGATAGAAGTTTGCTAATGTCACATAGGAAACCATACGGTGAAACTTAGACCAGAAATATTAGATCACAGGCTTCAGTGGCAGGTGTGTAGTAGAAAACAAAATATCTAATCCAGTCTGGTTTTAAAATAAATTTATTTGGGGAGTGTAAATCTATATTTTCAAGGGTATCTAATATAATCAAGGTAATGAATGTGTCCATCTTTCTGGTTGATCAGGCATCATAGTGACCAAAATAGCGAATATGGCTCCCCAGGCTCACCTGTCCATCTAGCTGTAGGCAAACTTTTTTGTGTAACAGGCTTCAGCTGTTGGGGTTTTTCTAATTTTTTACTTTTTCACTCTAAGTTGAAGTTAATAAATTCAAATTCTCATTAACTCTTCTGTGCTCTAATAGACCAAGTCATATTGAAATAAAATGGACTTTGGAGGACAGCTGTCATGGTCTGTTTGGGTATTTCAGGTTTACAGGACAATGTACTCTGTAAGTTAAGCTTTATTTTACAAGGTCGTTGAGAAAGAAGGGAAAAACACAACAAACAGGGGCTCAATTGCCTTTGCACAGACTAATCTGCCATGTGATTTCACCAATTCATCATGTAAGTTATGAAGTTTCTAGTTCATAACTTGTAATTGACAGCTTGTAACTCAACTCGTGCCCCAATTACAGTTAGCTAACAGGTGGGAAGATGCTCATCCTTCCTCTGACAGTGGACAGTAGCCCCAGTGCAGCTGCTCTTGGATCAGCTTCCAACCTTATTGCTTGGAGTTTTTTATACCTTCCAGCATGGAAGTTCTGTCTGTGCCATTCCCATGGCTTAGCAGGTTCTGATGAAACTGCCAGACAATCACCACGCAAAGGAGTGGCTGCAGGAGACAGCAATGTGCAGGTGATAATGGCTGGGTAATGGCCCTGTATCCCTTCCTGTCCTTCCTACCCCACCTCTTTGATATTATTCCTCTGAACTAAGGACACAGCTCCCAATATGCATCAGGCATGAGCTGTGTTAGCCAAAAAACTTGACCTTATCCCTCTCTCCAAACACCTGAAAGGAAATTGTAGTGATTTAAGGGTTGGCCTTTTCTCCCAGGTAGCAAGTGAAAAGAGGAAAAGGCTTTAAGTTGCATAAGGGGAGGTTTAGATTGGATATTAGGAAAGAAGTTCTTTGCCAGAAGGGTTGACAAGCATTGGAAAGACTGCCCAGGAAAGTGGAGAATTTTAATAAATGTGTAGTCCTGACACTTAGGGATATGGTTTAGTGGTGCACTTGGCAGCTTGGTTAGTTCAAGGATCTTAGAGGCCTTTTTCAACCTAAATTATTCTAAGAGTCTATTAAACTTTGCCAGGGGCTGTCAGGTTGGTGAGTCTCCAAACTCTCAAAAACCCATCAACTGGGTTTCATATGCTTTTGGAATCAAAGAGGATAATTCCCTCTCTTGCAACCAGACCACAGTTCTGTCAAGGACAATGATATTTTGCAATACCTGGTCAGACAAAAGTCCGTTTTGAAGTCATTGTTACTGTAGCCACATCCAGGATTGGAAAAAAAAAACCAACTCTGGCTTTTTTAACTTAGAATCTAAGTATCAGGAGCAGTTTGGGGATTTGTATATATTTATATACAATATAATTTTGCATATATTTATTATGCATAGAAGCTAGTTGATGGCTATGATGTGTTGATTTACTGCTGTAAAGCTGTTCCTGTATGATTTTATCACATTACAGATAAATTGCTGCTAAGTTTGTGTAGATTTACTATTTGATCAGCTGTCACCTAGTGTTTACACTTTATTGACCATTTCATAAGATTGAACTTTCCTCCAAATGTACTGCCACAGACCTCCCCTTGCTTAGTTGTAAAATATCCGCTGAAGTGAAGCAGAGGAAACAAATCAGTCCTTTGTTATTCATTTTACTGTTATTTTATATTTGTTTGCAATGACATGGACCTGTTTTAAGATAAAGGATTAGCTTTTAGATACAGAAAATAACCTAATTCTCTGGGAATGTTGATTATGACCAAGTGTTATATTTGTAGCTAGCCACACACTGAAACAGTTTATTTTGCCTGGCAATAATCAGGTTGCTGTGTCTGAATGTAGCCTGTTCTGCAGTAATTTAATGGAGCCCAAACTAAAAGCTCACCTGTAAGGAGGGCAGAGTATGGTATACAGGAAAATATAACTTCAGTATGTACTACTTATTCACATGTAAGCAGAGTTTTCAGCCCTTATGGCATAAGGCTGTAACCCAGGCTTATATTTGCAGTGCTGTGTGGAAACGAATTAGTTTGAATCTCTTTTCAATGCCTACCTCTGTCACAATGATCCTATATGGACCGATTCTTGTTAATAGTGCCTTAAAAATTAAAATGCTACTTAAGCTGTGTCAAGGGAAATATAGGTTGGATATTAGGGAAAAAAAATTACAGAAAGTGTGATAAAATATTGGAATGGTTTGCCCAGGGAGGTTGTGGAGTCACCATCTCTGGATGTATTTTACAAAAGACTGGATGTGGCACTCAGTGCCACGGTCTAGTTGAAGTTTTGAGCTGGGTTGGACTCGATGGTCTTGGAAGTTTCTTCCAACCTGGTTATTCTGTGTGCGATTCTGTGTGTTATGCTGACATCACAACTTAAACACATAGAAATTCTCACATGAATGTGTGAAATTTGCAATCACTTTCTAGTGTTACAGTTAGCTGCAAAATATTTTTTTGCTCGATCATGAATGGGTGACTACCATAACCATGTAAAGCATTTAAAGGTGTGTCTATAGTTACATGCAACAAGAGTTTGCAAGGTCATTAACAGGCAAGGGAGGAGTAAATGTTTGTAAAGACTGCAGGCTTTGGTATTTAGAATCCTCTCCCTAACCTCTGAAATTTAGTTGTGCCTCAGTGGCTTGATGACCTAAAACTTTGCTTGGATGGCATCCAAGATGGATGTCATCTTTCTGCAGAAGCAGAGGCAACTAACACAGCTTATCAGTGATTACAGAGGACCACATGAAGGGCCAGGGAGTGATGCTGGATGGGTGAGATCATCTTTTGAAATCTGCCTAGCATTCCTTGTGCAGTGTTCAGATGCTGGCTTGCAGCTGTGTCCCTGCACAAAAGCCAGAGGCACACACCCATGCCCACCCAAAACCCTTCACCATGTGCTGAATCTTCCCCATCATCTCACCCGGGGCTCAAATCAAACCACATTTCTGCAAGGAAACCACACTTGTGCAATGTGCTGCTGCTTAGCCAGTGCAGCCAATTTGTACATTGAGGTTTCACTTGGTGGAAAGGAGAGCCCTGGAGAGGAATCCAGAATCTAGAACTGTTCTGCAAACCTTAACTACTGGAGCAACCCTCGACAAGAGGCAGAATAAGAAGGAAAAGTAATTTTATTTTATATAAACCAGGCATCACTCAGGCACTCTTCTTGTAGTTTTAGTCATTTTTTCGTCTTGGGAAGCTTGAAGGGTGTTTGCACGTGGTCTGTCAAAAAATATTTGTGGCCACAAAGAATTAGTAAAGTAGCTATTTAGCTCTCCTGGTGTCTTCTGGGTTGTTCTTAGTGGCAGCCATGTGTCTGGCTTCTGAATGTGTCTTTTACACCTTTCAAAAGTGGCTGTGAATGTTTGTCTCTCCTTTTGTCCCACCTCTGTGAGTCATTAGGTAAAACTGCTGATTAACTCATTGTTCCTTTGTCTCTTTCTGGGTGTAGGCTGTTGTATTTAGGTTGTCTTTTCTCTATCTGGATGTTTCTCCAAATAGAAATTTCAGCTAGTTGTGCTGGAGACTTTCTGATCTGCTAATTTAGATGCCATTAACATGTGCATTTCTTTCATCTCCTTTTCTTCCACTTCTCCCTGTTGTCCAACATCCACACATTCCTACTTTTTCTCTATCCATAGGCTGATATTTCTACTAAATCACAGAGTTGTGTGCAGCTCTTCTGCTAAACTTGGGATCTAATGGGTCTGGGAAGGCAAAGGATTGAGAAATGTGCTTGATGTTATTTTCTATTGGAAAAATTTCCTGCTGGTTATGGCATCAAGTCAGGCTTGTTTCAGGTTCACAGGGAGCAATGCAAACATCAGCTTTTAAAATTAAGCATAACTCCTGTGAAATTGCAGAATCATGATAAAAGAAGCTCAGTATACCTGTGCTCTGACTCCAGTTACATAGTTGTCTCCTCTCCTTCAAACAGTAGGTTTGGGAAGGTGGTTTCTCACTTTCTCACCCTGCTGCCCAAGGAAATGCCTGGTCAGAACTCAGGCTGCAGATGGCCCAGTGGGATAGACTTGGCCCCAAACAATCAAAGGTAGAGATTGATAGCCTTGCCAAATGACATGGTGTTCCTGAAGAGAGGAAGGGGCTGCAGCTTCACACAGGGATGGAAAAAGCAAATAGCGAATGGTCATTTCTTCTAGAGGAAACCAACATAGGAATTCACCACAAAACAATGTGAGCTTCCCTCACTTCCAAAAAAAAAAAACAAAAAAAAAAAAAAACCAAGACATTTTTTGTCATCTCACACTATTCTAAAACATAAAAATAAGAAAAATGACCCGATCTTACATGGAGATTATAGATATTAATTAATGTTTATGAAGCACTAAGTAGTATAGCAATAAATTACATGGGTGATCCTAGGAGGATGTTGCTAATTGTGTATTCAGGACAGAGTTTGAATAGGATATAGTAAATGAGGCATGAGGTCATGCACTTAGCAGTGAGGATAAAACAGGCTAATGAATCGTTGCTCATTAAGTGTATGCCATCCATGTGCACAGAAAGGGTAAGGTGCCATGTAAAAAGGCACATGTTACCCTGTAATTAAAGATTTTACAGTGCACATAAGAGTTACAAATTTAATTTGTCTGGGAAATATAAAATCAGGCATTTCCTATTCTCAGAAACACAGCTTTTCAACCCTTACAGTTTTTGAATAGGCTTTCTATGGAATTCAGTAAAAATTGTTTAAATATTTTGTTTTCCCTGTTTATTTTGGCACAGTTGGCACTGAGCTCCTTCTCCCATGCTGCCTTCACCATCTGGAAGAGACTAAATGGCTTTGAGTTACCTTAAATCCCATCACCAAATCCTGTCATCTGGGTCTATAATTCCTGACCTTCTTTCTCATAAGAGAACTCAGTCCCATTTCTTGACCGAGCTTGGCTCCATTAAACTTAGATCTCTCTCAGGTATTTCCTTTTTTTTTTTTTTTTTTTTTTCTCTTCTGTGTATTTATACCACAGAGGCCTGAATCTATAAGACATCAATACATCTGCCTACATTTATTAGTATAAAATTAGACCATCAGTGATTTTATATTCTGAAGTTTTTTCACGTCAGAATAATTAGTTCAGAGAAGTGTTTAGTTCAGTGTAAAATAGGTTTTAATGAAATAGCAGCAAAATGACTAAGTATGGAAACTCAAATTGACTGTTGTCTTTCTAAAGAAATTTGAATTCCAGCATGCTGATGAAGACAGAGGTAAATGAAAAGCAGAGAATCAGATTGCATCCAGAATTGGATATCATCCAATATATTTTGGGTATATTATACATTCAGTCATCAGGAAATAAATATCCAACAGTAAAAGGGGTATTAATCAAGTTCAGTACTGATAGCTAATTTTCCCCCATGCTCAGCTTATACCATTTCTTTAGGTTTAGGTGGAGCTTGAGGGACTTTAGTCATATACACCTTTGTTACTGCTTGCTGTAAAATTCTCTCTCTTTGCTTTTAAAGACACAGTCCAAAAATATAGAGCACATGCCCAGTGAGAGGTGGTTGTACCTTTGGGATGAAGGTGTGGGTAATTTTAGAATTATATAATATACCGAGTTCATCTAAGGACAATGATTTCACCATCGAGTTCCCCTCCCTGCAAAGATTTCAACAGCGCCAGGCTGCAGTTTCTCCACACAGCTCCACCCTCCATTCCATCCCCCTTAGCAGGTGCTTACAGCTGCAGATCCTGTGCTTGGGGAATCACTGGGGAACAGATCTCTGAGCATGCAAGCTGCGTTCCATCCAGGGAGCAGCCACTGTATTTCACCCTTTAATTTCTGTACTGTTATCACCCCTGTTAGGATGTGAACAAGTCTCCTCAGTTTCTTCCAGTTCTACCCCCAGTCCGTGGGGTTCCCAGTCATCTTTCCACACCTATGGCACAATGATCTCTCTGGTCAGCACATAATAATTAATACTACTACTACTAATAATAATAGCTTTTTGATACAGGGTAGAAATAACAAGTAGTGAGGAAATGTTTTGACATGGGCATCCACAGAAAGTGGGGATGGCACTTGGTGTCCTTTGATCTTTTGTTTCTAATATGTTTTTGCTCTAATTGTTCTAGTGTTCTGTTCCTTTATATAATTTATCCTTCATCACTTCATAAGATATATTAGGGTATTTTGTTTTCCACTAAATTTAAAATATCAGGCATGTTGGTTCTTCTCATCACCCTGAATTTGTCAAATTGCCACCAATGTGATCTCTCTCTGCTTTGGATAAGGCTGGTACAGTGATGCTCTTATCTCCACCCTCCTCAGCCTCCATGGCTTGGCAGAGATGACAGATCAAATGGTCACATCCTGGAAATTTTCCTGAAACCACAGAACCAGTGATTGTCCAGACATTAAAAACTCGTCTAAGTGTGAGATTCTCAGCCTGAAAAAATACATTGACTTGTGTGCTATGTGAATTCAAATTCATTTGTATGGTATTCACTGTGTTATGTGCTCTTTTGAAAAGAAAATAACATTAAGACAGCATACAGATGAATTTGAAAGAAAAGAAACCAACCCTCCCCTGCTGACAAGCTAATTTTCAGTGCTTTAACAATTACAGAGTGAAGTAAAATTATTTTATTGCCTTCTTTCATCATTATGCCACAGTACTAATTAGGCTCCTGGTGTTCTAAAGTTTATAATGTTATTTCCTGCCACTGAGTTCTTATTTCTTTATTAAATTATTTCTTTAAGCACATGCTTTATGCTGCTAGTGAGGCCCTGGTAGCAGACTGTCATCTTACAATGACACCAGTGGGTAAGTTTTCATTCACTGCAAAGATAGAAATGATGGAACAATGGCTGTATAGAATAGAAACCGTAGAAAAATGATTAATATTTTTCAGAATGATCAGCATATGCTGCCACAGAGTGAATATGAAATCATCACATTTTAATATGGAAAACTGATGAAGTCTAGAGCATAAATAATAAAAGTTATGCAAACATATCTTTGCATGCATATGAGAGACTGGAGTATGGAAGGCACTACACATCCTAAAGGATTCTTGCTTTGCTGCAATCACTGCTTTGCACAGATTTCAGTAAGAGTGACCTTACATTTCAGACACTATTCCCAGGTGATTTCAGGAAGATCTAAAAAATTTCCATCAAGAAATGAGCACATCTCTGATAAAGATGGACCCACTGCCACAGCTCTGATAAACTCAGGGCTTAACATGGAACCAAGGGTCATTGCTGTCTGGTCTGGGAAGTGTTAGCTAAATTTGCCAGCATAGGCAAGCTTGATAATGACAACCACCTTCAAGGTCCTTCCCAACCACTGCTAGAAAGAGAGAGGCATGAAATATGACTCTGTTCTTGTTAAGAGTGTAGTAAAGTTATTGGCAGAGAGAATACACAATTGAAGGGTTAACCAAGGAGAAGCAGTCCCTCATGGGAGCCATGCCTGTGCTACCACAGGGAGTGCCTTAGGGCAATTTAGTCCAATGGCCAACTGCAATAAGACTTCAAAAACATTTTCATGTAATCCTTAGAGCAATGTTGGGCCCTTTCCCATGGCTTCTGGAGGCTTTTGGCAGCTGGGGATTTCTGCACAGAAGCCAGCCCTGTGGCACCCCTAGGACAGGAGCTGCCAAAGGTGATGGCACAGGGTTTGGCATTGCTGGCTATAATGCATCTGGGGATGTGCTGGGGACAAGTCCTTGGCCAGGGAGGAGAGGTGAGTTAGTGCAGCTCCTTTGCTCTATTTGAGCAAAGAGAGGCAAGGAACCAGGGCTGGAGGTTAACAGATGCTGAGCCCATAGCAAATTGCAGCATGAAAACTAAGGCTCTGCTACTAAAGAACATATTGATGCCTAAAGGAGGTCTCCAAAAACAGGATGCCTGTCAGCAGTGCAAAATGTACTGGTGTGGGTTCCAGCCATAATTCCAGCAATTGTCACAGGCTTGTTTGAAGACACTGTCAGACATCACTTCGGAGTCTCTATTTCCATGTTCATATTTTTCTTCTATTTACGGATTACAGGTGCAACTCCCAACAAAGCCATTGGAAATCACACAATATTTGGGAACAGAAACTTGGCCTGATCACTTGAAGCCAATGTAGCCTTTTCTCGAGGTCTTTCAGCTATAATCAGGAAGTTGTTTATGTTTTTAATAAGTTGATGGGTAAGACAATTTTATTTTTAAGGAAAAAACCTATTTTTTCCCCTTTTTTCCTCTCATTAATTACAAAATTTCTAGTATTTACTGCAGAAGTACATAAATGAGGCAGATCATAGCAATAATTTGTTTCAAGAGCTTTGTCACTGTCTTTCCTGTCCTATTACTCTACTTAAGTGTTCAAAATTTTCTGTGTGAAGACCACTGTTAGACAAACCATTGCAGTGATTCTGTCATACAGGCAAGTGTTTAAGGCAAATTTAGATCATCAATATAATTTCCCATTTTTCCTGAATTTAAAGATATTTTGTATCTTATTTTCTGTCCTGTTGCTAATTGTCTTAAAAGGAGCTTTGTAGGACAAAGGGATTTTTGTCACCAGTCATTTTTCTGGCACACTGCACTGCTAGTAATGTGATTGCTTAAATAAGAATTGCTGCAGCTTTAACATCATAATATATTCACTCATTTCTTTGCCTTTCATTCTAATAATGTAAGACATAATGAACTCTTGGTAGATATAGTAATATCCCATAAGTATTTCTACAGGATTTATGTTGTCATTTAATATTATTTCAAAGGACAAAACATAATTCTTGCCACTTTGCTCAACTACTCATTTGGTGATTTTTTTGTTCTCCCACTATCACTGAAAAGAAATGATCAAATTAACCATTTTAACAAGCATTTTCTAGTTTTGCCTACATACCGTTCATTTAAATGACTTGTGAAATCAATCAAATAATGGGGCCCAGTCTTCTTTCCCTGAATAATGACTTCAAGGAAGATCCACCTCCCTCTCTGGGAAAGAATGGATAGCTGGGAATGCTCAGGGGAATAAAAGGATTTAAAGCACTGCACATAAAAGGCTGAATAGAGGAGCCTTTGAAAATAAATGCAGGGCTTCAACAAAAGATGAGAAAGAAAAGGGTACAGAGGGAGGGCTGGGTGTAGATATGGACAGAGCACAGAGAGGAGATGCATAATACCCCAAAAGAATGAGCTATAGGTGCTGGGCTGGAGGCTGAGGAAAATGCATTTTGATGAGGGGCACAGGATGTGCAGGGGCTGTTGGGGCAATGAAGAGACCTCAAAAGGAAGCCAGTCTGGAAAATTAAACTAATTGTCTCCAAACAAAGTGTTGGCATTTCCACTAGTATGCAATGAGCTATTCTTCACAATCAAAAAATTATGGAGGTGAGAAAAAGAGATGAGGTCCATTTAATATTTTTTAAATTTTCTGTATCCCTTGTTTAGGATTAATTGAAATAAAAGGTGCCCAATTTTTCATCAATCCAGAGTGGTGAAAAGAATCACAGCATTGCCTCACAGTTACATAACTTCTGTCTGAATTTTTCTCATTTGTAGCAAAGTCTCTTTGGAGGATTCTCTCAGAGCAAGAATGAAGTAGGCTGTAGCATTTCTAGTGAGTGTTTACATACACTTCTCCAGAAAACAAGCAAACATGGAAATGATTAAAGAAGATGGTGAGTAATCATCTTAGATTAGCATCTTTAGAGTTCAAAAGACTTTTTTAAAAATTAAGCTATTTTCTCGGTTTTTGTTGTTTCAGTCAGTTGTTGGTGGGTTAAACATGCAATTAAAAAGGAATGTACACATAGTTAACATTTTTAATTGTGTCAGAGCTGACAACTTCGTGGAGGAATGCTAGATCATCATCACTGGCTGACAAAATTCCAATAATGTATATTCAGCCACCCCTAATTATTTAAGTAACAGTTGAGTAATGAGATTTACTCATGGATATTTGGCATTACTCTCCTCTGAGACTATTTATTGTACCAAATCAGTCATTGGTCTGAACAAGTATTGTAGTGTTTTTCTAGGAGTGTTTGAATGCTTTTGTGAAGATCATGTTTGAGCAGTTCAATAATGTTGGTCTGGAAGAGCATAAAAATGCCACTGTCCTTCCATAATTCTTTGTTGATACTCAAATGCTGTAGTGTTTTCTGAATATAGGATACAACTTTTACAATAAATGCAACAACTGGGACTATGCTAGACAGGATAACCAGAGGTGGGTACAGGACTTTTGGGTTCTGAAGAGCATCATCAAGGCCCTCTTCTTAAGTTGGTGCCATCCTTTCACCATCCTCACATGAGATTTCAGAACCCAGAGCCATGTCCAAATAAATGACTGCCATCCTTTAGGCTTGCAGCCTCTGACTATTGCTCCTTGGTCATTAATGCCTTTGAGGTGAGCAGGTACATCACAGGTCAAGTGGGTATGGATATAGTGCTGTGAGTGACATCTGAGAAGCTCTTCAAGACTTTGATCTCCAAGATTTCTGAGAGAGAAGCCTTGATAAGATTCTAATCTTATTCTTGATAAGAGTCTTATCTTATTCTTCTACTTCCAGCCTACTGCAGCTATGACTACATACAAAAGGCTTTGCTCAATATCTGAGTGCCACTGGGTTATCCTGCCCCTTGAAAAACTCTTCTTTCTATCGCAGGACATGTTTGTTGGAAGTGTAATTTTTTGGGGCTGCAGACTGCAATTACCTGAGTTTTTTGGCAGGTGTAAGGGGGGACTTCCAATGTGGTGGAGGAGACTGAGATGTAGGGAAAAGAAAACTAATACAGAAAAAGATGATAAAGATTTTTTTTTCCTTAATAGTTCTATAGAAAGGCATATGCTTAAAAAGAAATAATGTGATTACTGCTTATTTATGTTTTTGACTTTCTTTAAAATGGAGAAAGCTAAAAAGAAAATTTTGTTAACAGGACAACTTTGTAATAATACAAAGAATTGCATTCATACTTTGCTTTTCTGCTATGTTGTAAATATTTCAACCCCAAATAAGTTTGTGTAGTAGCTGACAAAGGTATTGACTTTGTAAGTATAAATCTTTGAGCAGTGTCATATGCTTCTTTTTTTTAAAGACCAAATGAGTTGAAAGATCTGCAGCCCTGAGGAAGGAAGGAAATAGTAACCATGTGTGAAACTTGATTTCTATATCTGCACCATAATGGTGAATTATTTGCATGTCCTTTTCTAAAGGTTAACTTTTGCTGATTTCCTGAAGAAACCCCAAAGAATAGTCTGAGCCCTCAACTTTGCAGTGTCTGAAGCTTGCCAGAACTGACCTTGATAGGCCATACCATCTTGAAAATAAGCCCTTTTTCAGCCTTCATGTGAGTAGTTTTCTTTCATGACTTGGGTTAGTTTAGTATGTGATGCAGCTTTCAGAAAAACCCAGAATGCAGCAGTGTCATCCTCTGTTGGTAATAATCATGAGGGCAATCTTAAACTCAGGGTTAGGCTTGCCTGTTGATGATTGCACCTGTTTGTTACTTCATTTGTGCAAAACAGAGATCTCAAAGATGAATTAACACATTTTTCTCCTCATGCAGAGCCACTATCTGTATTTGATTCTTCCCCTAGCCTATCTTATCAAAAAGCTCATAAAAATGGCACCTGCTAGGAGAGTTCACTGTTAACGAATATTCTTTGATGCAGTATTTCACTATGTCTTTGAGGGTGAATCTATAGCTGATCACACATTTTTTCCTAGTGAAGATAGGCTATAAAGTCATATCTGGCAAAAGGGATTTTCCTGTAGCTACTTCATTTTGTGGAAGACAGTTCTCTGCATATTTTTCTGAGAACCTGCAGCTGAGCAAGACTGACCACTAAACACAACCATATCAGGGATCTGGCTTGCAGAGAAACACCCTCACAATAAGAAACCCATAGAAGCTGTTGCAGCAGGATGAGATATGGTTTGCAGAAGCTCTGAGCCTCAGTTATGTTTATCCCACAAGCTGTCACCACTGCAGCCACACTGTGAAGAAGAACAATCCCTAAGATGGACTGAGAGAGAGAAGTTTACTGTAATTCCACTGCAACATCAAAACTTCAAAAAATACGTGTACAGATATTCCTGTGTCTCTGTCACTCTGCTACTTTATTGAAGTAAAGTTGTTCTGAACTAAGTTCAGCTTCTCTAAGCAGAAACATGGGATCCAAGAACAATTCTACCCAAGAAAGGGCTGGAGATGGAGGATTATTGAACTGCAGTTTGTGAGGTGGGGAGTGGCAGAAAGAAGCTCCTTTTTGGTACAGTTTGTCACTTCTCTTCCTCTGTGAGTTAATACCTTTCTCTGTTCATGCTTCACTGGTTCTCTCTCCCACTAGGCTCAAATTCTGCCACTCAAGCAGCCAAGGTGTATGAGGAATAAATCCTCAATGCACACAAGAGATGCTTAAGATGAGGAATCTCAGTCTGCAGGATGAACCAAGCAGGTGGATATCCTGGCTGAAGTGTGCCAAGGCTCAGAGGAGCACAGCAACATGCCAGATCCTCCCTGGATTTGGGCATATCAGCCTGGTGAGTGTCCACCCAAACTGCACTGCTGCTTTTGTGGTACACTAGCACTATTACAGTGCCTTTACTGTGGAACCAAAAACCAAACCAGTTTCCCAAGCTAATGCAGAACAAGGCTTTGAAGACAAATTATGATGTATTTATATAGTGCATTTCTTTTTACTAGCAAACATGAAAAAAAAAAGCACATTGATTCCAGATTACAGTGCTAGAGATGTATGAAGAACATCTGTCATTATGACAGAATCATAAATCATCATGCTGAAACCCTGACATGCCTTTTTTCAGTGGCAAAGTAATTTTTTTTTAAATGGGATATAATTAAGTTGCTTAAAGCCACACATTATCTATTTTAAACATATTATTTTTCTCATGTGAAAACTGTCAGGTGAAACACACTGGTTTGGTTTTGGTTTTAAATGAAGCTAATAAAACACCTGACCACTGTTCATCACAGCAATTCAGGGTGCTGCTAGGTCCCATGTGAAGAAATTTTAAGGGAAATAAACCTATGAGTAAGTGAAACCTTGCTGTAGGTGCAAACCATCCTGACATGGAAGATTGATAAGTAGTAAGAGGCCAGTTTATCTGCATCAGGAATTCTCCAGTGACTTGAATATCAAAAAGGAAATCCTACAAAGATTTGATCCTGAAACTTGTAGACAGGAGAAACATGCAAATACTCAAGTGTGTTTTATAAAGGTGATCCTGCTTGATGACAAAGTGGTGGCCAATTCTCAATCTCAAAGCAAATAAGTGAGATAGGTAATAAAACACTGGTATATACATCTAGGGATAAAACTAGAAAAAAATCAGTCCAAAAATGAGTTACAACTGCCCTGGAGCATAAAATGGAAGAAAGAGAGATTCTATAAATACTGAAAAGTTAAAGGAAGAGAAAGACAGAGGCACAAATAACAGATACCCAGAGATGAGGGAAATGTTTTATTAATTTTGCTTCTTCCTTCACATGGACATTAATGATAGGTATTTAACAATGCTATTTTTTTAACAGAATGACATATGCCAGAGTAGGGAAAAAAACAAGTTAAAGAATGTTTGAATGAGTCAGATGTATGCAAGTCTCCAGTGCTTGCTGAAATTCACTTAATACCTACTGTGCTTTTGACTTAGCTCTGAAAGTTCCTGAAGGAGTGAATAAGTCACCAGGGCCTACAGCAACTATGTAGCCTAAGAAGGAAATGCAGTCAGCATAATATTTGAAATTTTTGCTAATTAGCAGAATTCTGACATTAGAGTACATACATTTTGTAAATTATTTTAAGCCAAACATGCATTCGGTTTAAAGCTCTGCTTTTTCTTAATTCTTCCCATCATGGCACCTGAGTTTTAAAAAAGGAAAAGAAAAGTTTAGTAAGGTTTTTGTTTCTTAAATTTAGCAATAGCAGCAGGCTTAGATTTTGAGACTATAATAAGTTGGTGGCTGTTTGCAGAGTTATAACCATTCCTGCTTTAAAAAATGGGAAAGAAAAAACCCAGGGAATTACAGAGCACTCTGCCTAACGACAACACTGAGATAATGAGACAAATTATTGAGCAGTAAATTCATGCACAACATAAGAAGAAGGTGATAAGAAGCATCCAACATGAATTTGTCAAACTAACCTAATTTCCTTCTTGAATAAGGTAACTGGTCCAAAAGATAAGGAAAAGCAGTTCAAATGACTGTATGTAAGACCCAAGATGCATCTTGACCTGAGTGAGGCTTTTGACATCATCCTGCATCTCATAAATGAGCTGGGGAAAGCTGTTCCATTTGAAATCACTCCTAATTCAATCCACTGTCAAAAGTGCACCTCATACTTGGTGGTTGGTAGCTGCACAACTCCTAATGTATAACTCCTTTATTGAAATGTTCACTCCTCTGTTAATGTTTCAATAAAGATTTAGATGACAGAATTAGAAATAATTATGTATCTATAAGCTTGTGAGGTGATAAAAGGACAGAATTAAAATTCAAAAATATCCATGTAAAATCCAACATGAAAAATTGTAATGAAGGTGTTCACAGAGGGCTACATTTGGGAGGATGAAATCAAAAGCATAACCACAAAATGCCACTGCAGATATAGATGTAGTGATTAATGAGGGCCATGAATGAGCCAACAGTGTGATGCTGTTGAGGAAAAGTGATAAATGTAATTCTAGACTTTCTTGAATTGTCTGCTCAAGACAGTTTATGTAAGATGAAATAATTAGCATGCTTTTCTTGGCACTGGTGAGGCCTCAGCTAAAATACTGTTTTACTGAGGCACCATAATTTCAGAAAGGTGTAGATCAGCTGGATGCAATCCAAAGGTCAGCAAGGATGAAGACTGGAAAAGTGGAACCATAGAGCAAGGTTACAAGTTCTAGTTTTGTCTTAATCTTAAAAAAATTAAAAGGTTATATGGCATGCAACAGGTTTTAAGTAAATAAAAGGCTATTATAAAGAGGGTAGTTTTATGTTTTTCCATGTCCACTAATGACACAAAGAATGACAAAGAAACCTTTTCCAGCTACAATAAGTATGACAATAACACATTCTAACTAAAAGAAAATATTACTGCTGGAATATATTAGCCAAGAAGGTTGTATAATACTTGCCATTATTGATTCTAGATACAAATCAGAGGGACTGCCATCTGCACTTATCAAGACAGTTGTGGACTTTCCTTGAAGCCAGGAGATGGCCCAGGTGCATGTTTGTAGCAGGTGGGTGAGATCTCTGGAACTGTGACAGAGCATACAGATTATTTCAAGGTAATCCATAATGTATTTTCACATTATTTTAAGAAAGCATTTGAAAATTCCATGTGTGGTTCTGAGCTGTTATGGACTCAATTGCTGTTATGGATTATTGCACAGGTTGCTCTTTGGTAATTCTTTTTCCAACATCTTTCCTTTGATTTTGTTTTGTGGAATTTTTAGTTTGTTTCTATTTTACCTCAGGAAGGCTTGGTACAACTTTGATTAAAAATATTGAGGAATAACAAACTACATAACCCCTTGAGGTTCCATCCAAATCCATACTTCTATGATTCATGTGCAAGCTACCATATTTTTCTGAGCTGTTGAAGAGCTTTGCAAGCACAAGTTTAATAATTAAACTAGTTCTTTTCCTAGGGCAGTAATGACCTAATCATTTATGATAGTGCTCAAATGAGGAATTAAACAAACATCTCCAGAATAAACACAGATCAAATAATCTTTGCCAATGGAAAAGGACAAAATCTTCTTTTCATGCCAGTGGGTCTGCAAAACAACAGCACAGATATAGATGTCAGTAAAACTAGTGCAGACCTCTCAGCCTGTGAGAAATTCTGTTTTAGCAATTCTTTGCACTCAAAGATTTAGGATGGTTTTGTATTTTGGAAAATTAGAAGAATGGGAATGATAAAAAACAAGTAAATGCTGCAGTCATGATGTACCACATATCTATATATATGTGTGTGTATATATATATATATATATATATATATATATATATATATCTTAGCTAGGGGAGCACAGAACCCTCATATACACAAGAAAATGCCAACCAGAATTACTGTGCAAGTAAAATAACATTCTGCAATATGATATTTTTTGTGTTAGCTCAAAATAAATCTCTTTAAAATCGTACTCACAAAGGAAAACTGAGCAAAGCCATTTATTTTTCTATATAAAATTTTTTTTTGCTATTTAAAACTAAGGTTTTTTTCATAAAATATGCTCTTTGTTCGAAATTCAAACCCATATAAAACTTCTGACAAATTCTAGTCACTACTTAATATGGAAATAACTGGCTCAAAAATGTTTTCTAGGGAAATCTGTGCTCATCAGTGTGGACTGTAGTGTTGACCAAAATATGACTGCAAACTGGGAGCATTTTAAGTCACCATTGTTATTTTAATCTAGTAAAAGATGATCCTGCAAGGCAGGATCAAGGTTATGACTTTGCAGAAATTTATGAATATTTAGTTTTGGTGTTTATAGGCTATACATAGTGAATATCCACTGGTTCTTTTGTTCTTTTTAAACTACATATGACATTTATACACCAAAATAAGGATTTCATACTGCACAAGAACTTTCTCTCTTATAAGAAAACCACTGGAGCGTGTGAATTTTGCTGTGCAAATGGATAAATACTGACATAATACATCTGGCTTGCATCAGGTATGTCATTACACACCCCACCCTTGGATCAACAGCAGTAAAAAACTTGCAGAATTTCAAAGAAATTCTGGGACAAACATGTCAGGTGTCAAGGGCAGCCTTAATCCCAGAGCACAGGGAGGGGCAATTAGACAATGGGGGTTGGGGTAGATAACCTTTTAAAGGTCTCTTCCAAACTGAGCTCTTCTATGATTCTGTGACCCAAGAGAAGAGAACTGAGCTGAGCTTGCTCAGGGCAGCCCCAGCCAGGTGATTTCATTGCTGGCACCTGTAAACATGAAGGTGGACTCTGCTTTGCTGGCCAGGGGGTTGGTGCAGCCCCATCACACACACCAACACACTAAAGTGTCTTAAGCAGCTTAAATAGCTTTAAGCAGCTTTGAAGACTTAAATACTGTAAGCTTATAAAGCAGATTAAGCTGCTTAAACCACTCCAGGACTTCAGCAAGGGCCCCAGGATGCTGCTCCTTGCCTGGCAAGTGAAACAAAGCTGGTGCAGCTCCCTCACCGTGGGCTGGGAGGATGGAGCTGCAGGGCTGCCACAGATGCAGCCAGGAATCTGCTGATATTGCCATGCCAGTGATGTTGTATGAAATAATGCAGCATTTACTTTCTCCCCCTGGTTAACTCATTGTTACTTTCTTTTCTTTTAGCTACCTCACTTCCCCAGCCACTGCTGTGTCTTTTTTTTTTTTTTCTATTTTTGCCCATTTAACTCAGGCTCTTTCAGTATCTCTTTTCTGTCTAATTAATTCTTCCTAAAGAAATCACTGGGCTTCTCCTACTGCAGTGATAGACTTTTATGAAGAAAACACGGCTCAATTCAGCCTATTCAATCCACAGAGCCATGCTGGGGGTAACTGTTCATTTGTATCACAATGGTTTAACCTAAATCTAGACTTTTTTTTTTCTCAGAAGAAGGGCATGAGTTGATAGAAGCATTGTGGAAAAACCCAACCATCTAATCCCAGGAAGTACCAGTGGCAGTCATTAAGTTATCACCTACAGAATCAGGAAACCAGATGGGAGAGCATTGTTCAGAAGAAGGAATAAATTGCACCGAATCTGTGTCACAGTTTCTGGCATTTTGGGGGTTTCATAAAGGATATAGCAGGAGGAACTCTGGGGACAGCTGTCCAGAAAAAATGGTAAAATTATGTTCCTACACTGAATATCTTAGGGCTGAAACAGCTCTGTTTTCAGTTTTTACTCCATCTATCTGCATTTTGGGGTATGCTGTGCAAACCACAAGTCATGATGTTCTCACCAAAGGATGTAACACCCCCTCCCCCTTACACAGAAAACAGCAGCTGGGTGTAGGTTTGGTTTGGTTTAGTGGCAATTCACTTTGAGCTCCCATGCTAATAGCTAGGGCAGTGGTGATAATGTACTGGAGCACTTGAGTTGGATGTGATATCCCTGCTGCACAGGGTCCTCCCAGGCCTGCATCATCCCATTTTCCTTGTGTTTGAATTCCCTTTCCAGTTCCTTTACAAGGAACATTCTCCTCTTTTTCATATCCTTCACCTACTTCCTGGGGCTATATCCTAACTTCTCCCTCCATAGTCCTCAATTTAACTGGGCCCATATTTTTCACAGGTTTATGGAGTCCCATCACATGTGCCTTTGCATATATCACATGCTTCAATCACAGTTTAGTTAAGAAATGTAACTGTAAAGATTATCATACTAAACAATGTGTTTTTAAGACTTGAGAGTGTTAGCAGGAGGAAGGATAATGGTCAGCCCTACTTACTGATCTGTGTTTGCTGATTATCTATGTTATGCATTCTTAAATTACATCACCTATCACCATAGTGTGTATTGAATGCACACCATGTTGAATGTGACAAAACTACAAAAGCATCATTTAACACTTTCATTAAGGCTTGATTTATACCAAATGTTATTCTGTTCCAATATCCTGAAAGCATGTTTGTCTCCATTTTTATTGAAAAAATGATTTGTAGCATGATCTATCCTTTTCAAGTCATCAATGCATTTTACAATCTCTTATCCAACTATCAATAATTACTTCCTTCAAAATGTGTTCAAAACCCTAACATATGATGTCAATAGGATCACTAGCTTGGTGAGTGATTGAATTATTTTTTTCTTAAATATTGGTTTGATATGCTTCTATCAGGTGACACCACTGGTAGTTAACAGATATATCTGGAGTGGAGTGGAACTTTGGGAACGTGGTTTCCTTGGGTTCATGACTTGTGTCTACATCACCCTCCTAGTTGTCCCAGCTCCTTCTCCAGCTCCAGCCAGTTTTGTAGGAGAAAGGGCAGGTTGTCTGGACTAGCTGTGGGATTTGTGATCAGTGGATCAGTGTTAGCTCTTGGTGTCCATACAGCTCTCAGGCTGGAGATGGTGAGATGCCTTCAGCTCCAACAGTAATCTGGGTCTTGTTCTTCTCTAGAAGCTGCTCATTTGCAGCAACAATTAATGATGGGAATTGAGGAATGTAAGGTTAATTGAGAGCATGGGAGAGTCATCTTTTTAACCCTGAAAGTTATATGTAGTAATCTATTCACAATTCATGTATTTTCTCATATTCTATTATATCTGAAGAAACAAAAGTTTTATTCATATTGCAAGAGAGTTTGGGTAGTTTCACATCTGAAGGATTTTTTTGAACATTTGTAAACCAGAAAATAGAAACCAGGCATCAGGTCATGTATACAGACCATGGTTTGGCAGACATTTATACTTATGCCCAAATTTCAATTGGAACTTGATTTCCCTTGACATCCAAGAAACATCAGAGTGTGTTAGAATTAACTCTGCTGCTTTGAGGTGACTGCAGCACTGCATGCTTGTATGGCTTGATAAAAAACTGCATGTGCACCAGAAGTATTTTGTTGACTGTGTCAAGCCTGGTGAGGTCACATATCTGTGCTGATCCATTCACCAGTGGATAAGGAAAGTTTTCAGTGCTGCTGCTGGACTAAATCACCGAGTGCTGGCAGGCTGCCGGGGTCGTGTTGCTGGGCAGATCATCAGGTGCTGGCCAGTCACTCAGGGCTGCTCACACAGCAAAAATGTACAGGACAGCAGACTCACCCTTCCTTCCTTCCCCAAGGTCAGGACAACTGTCTCCTTGATGAGTCTGGAGGGTTACAGCTGACCATGCTACAAGACAGCATGGAGCTTCTATAAGCCAAATTTTTTTTAAGTCACTTTTTCTAATGGGTGACACAGAGAATTGCCTGAGTCTATTGTGTGGCTGTGAACACCAAATTCCTAGATTGCAAGATGAGCCCAATTCTTTGCTCTTCTGGAAGTCATCTTAAGAAGTAGATAGAGCTTAAGATTTTAGGAAGAAATCCTGAGTTTGCACTCTACCAATATTTATTTCATGCATTCCCACCTGCATTCTTCATTCTATAATTGGGCTGTGCTTCCATCTCCTCCCACATCCTGCCCTGACTCACATCCACGTGTGGAGGACAGGGGCAGTGACAGGTAAGCCAGCAGCTTGCAGGCTGAGTCACCCCAGGAAGGCAGACAAGTCATCTGGCAGCTAGGATGGAGAAGAAGGAAGTGTGCCAACCAAACAGGTGAGCTGAGCAATGCATGGCACCCCACGTGCCAAAACAGGGGTTGCACAATGTTGGCTATGACAGAGAAATGTGGAGAAGAGCACAAAAATGCATTTACAAAATGGCCTTCATAGAAGGAACAAAGAAATACCAAAACCCAGCCTATTTCTTTTCATGGACCATTTCAATAACAAAGATGAATATAGCAATCAAGAAATAGAGCAATGGTGTAGTATAACCCTCTCAGCATTTTTGTTCACTTTTATATGGGTTTCTTTTCCTCTGCATGGAGGCTCAAAAGCAGGATTACAAACACAATTTATGAGTGTGGAGCAATTATGCTATTTGTTGGATTGCACACACAATAAATGGGTTTGAGTAATGTGCTATTAGCCTAAGAATTAATACCCTCACCACTTCTGATGCAGGTAACCATAGGATTTCTGCTGGTCAGGCAGATGGTAATCCTATGGGGAAGTGCCAGACTTCATTGCTCCTCACAATGAGGTGATCCTCAGTTTTGCTGAGGTGCTATATTCTATTTTGATTTTTTTTTTCCCCCTCAGAGTTTTAGAGTTATTTCAGTTGTTAATTTTTCCATGAGACCTCAATTGACTGCTGCCAACTCAAAAATTTCACTTCTGTTCTTGTTTCAGCTTTTTTTTTTTTCAATATATCTTGCTTGGCTTAAGTGCTTGTATTGTCACTTACAGGTTAGCAACCTTTCTTTAGTCAAGCAGACTTGGGGTCACATGGCCTACCTAGGCCTTGTGTTAAAATAGTATGAGTGTGAAAGATCTATTAATATGGTGGGAGACAGACTTATCTGTACTTGTTGTTTGATGCATTTTTAAGCACCTTGCTGGCTTAAACACGTGGGTCTTGACAGATGGCAAAAAGTCTCAGAAATAGATACTGACACAAACACCCTGCAGGGTCAGATGTTCTATATAACTGGAGGTACCAGTGATGGTCTTTAAAATGCCAAGCAGAAAAGTCTGGGAAGGATGGGCAGAACAAATTGGGTAAGCTCAAAAAGGATGCTTCATAAAGGAAATTAAAACTCAGAAATAATAATTCTATAGTGCTGTGTGGTGATGGAAGGGACATGGACCATACTATGCAATTGAAGCCAGTTTATTACACTAATCACCAGTGTTTATAGTTCTCTAATGTCCAAAATTTTCCACCTGGACCCTTTTGCCTCTGTTCCCTTAGCAACACAATCTTTTAGGTTATCAAGTCCCTGTTCCATTCTCTTGCACCAGCACTGTCCTTGTTGCATCTTCTCTCATCAGTTAGAGTGACCAGACATGATGTCTTCATTTTTGTTCTTGCCTTGAGTTTATCTCTCCCACAGCCTCCACTGTACCAGGGCCAGCAGGTCTGCAGTGCTGCCCAGCTCAGCTTCTGCAGCTGTCTGTGCTGAGACAATGAAAAGTGTGGAATTGCAGGAGGGAACGTGAGAGCAAACAAATCAGTGAGAAATAACCTCCTTTGTAAAGATGCAAAGGAAAGATGAACAGAGATGTATCAAATACCTAGCACTTGAAATTGAAACTCATGCCCTGGTAGGAAACCACAGATCTTGTTTACCAAGTTGCAGAAATCCTGTGTGGGTAGTTTAAACAGGAAATGGGCTGATCAAAAGCAAAGATAGGGAAATATGTACAACAGAGATAATATGGATCAGCAGTGCATTTTAAAGAAGTCAGCAGCAGAAAGTTAGCCCTACTTTGACATGAGATTCTGTAACATGAGATGATGTGAATCTCTTTAAAAAGAAGTTGCCGTTGGTGCGGTGATGACATCAAAAAAGCAAATTGTAATCCAGTAGGTAGCAGCAAAAACACAATGAAAAACATTTTGGTTGCAGTAGAATTACTAAGAGACCATGATGTCACTGCATAAGTAAAATTTTAAAAGTTGTTGGATAAAACCTAGGAAAAAATTGCCAAATTTTTACAAGATGAAACATGGAGTTAAAATATTAAAATGTGAGACTGGGAAAGTTTTTCCCTGGCTTGTTTTACAGGGGAGGTTATTTGCAGTGGAATGCCATGCAAGATGACACAGAATTGGAGGAGAGCACCCTCGGGCCCAGAAAACCAGATATCCATGCAAAAGAGCACCCTGAAAGAACATGTGCACAATGACATGCTTTGCTCATCACCATCTTCATTGATTACTTTTTCAGGTTGCTTGACATGGGCCTCAGGAATGCCTTGTGGAACTTCAGCTCTTATTCCATCATCACAGCCTTGCAGAGAGGGGTGGATGGCTGCATCTGGGAGTCCATCTAAGTAAGAGACTGGTTCACTTTGAGCACTGGTGTGCAGCAAGGCTACACTTGCTTTCTATGTCATACACAGCTACTGTGCAGGCAGCAGGAGCAGCAGCATTCTGTGGGGTGGGTTGCACATATCTTGGAAGCATAAATTGTGTTAGTAGCACTGCTTTACTGAGCCATAGACCTGAAAAAACCTGTGAAGATACATAACCTAGAAAAAGAAGTAAGCCAGGCAGGATTCAAAATCAGTTATCAAAGCAAACATCCCTGAAAGCTTAATACCAAGCATCAAAGTCATGCTAGAAAACACAAATTCTGGGAAAGCAGAGCTTGCCAGTCCTGCCTATATTCCACTTGTGACTAATTAGGAAAGAACTGACAGTAAAAATAGGAGAGTCTTCCACCACTCATTTCAGCATATGGAAATTCAAGATATTCTGTTTCAGATGAAAAAAAAAATTAGAATTATTATTTACATGTAATTACAATGCTAAAATAGATCCTGGAAAACAGAGACATCAAAGGTGCTAGGAAAACTAGATGCATTGAAAATATAGAAAGTCCCTATGAAAAAGTTTGAATGTTGATCTCTGTCTCAGCATAGAGCTGAACTGCCCACCACAATCCTCTCCTTCCACCACAGTCAGCAGGGAGCATGAGATGCAATTTTTGTGAATTCTCTGAATGGCAGCCCCCAAGAATTCCTCCAGAGATGATCCAGTGTGTGTGAAGAAGACCCACCTGACAGGAGTGATGGTGATCAATCCCAGCCACGTGTGCTAGAGACAGCAAAGAATGATGGTAAGAAATGGAAGATGCTACCTTCCACAGTGGGAATAACATAAGGGCTGTAAACAAAATCCAATATATTCTCCATAATTGCTTTGTTTGCTCTGCAAAGCAAAACTTGCATTAGCTAGCTTGCCACTGGAGGTAATAGTTGTGAAACTTGCCAAAGGAGAGGAAAATAATGCTCTTGCTCCAGAGATGCAAAGAGATGCTGTCCAGTGAAAGCACTGTGCCAAGTACTTCAAAGAGCCAGGGAAAACCTCCTGCCCAGGAATCACTGTGTAATTGCTGCAGCCATGGTGGACTGGGGAGAGAGTCCATGTCAAGGAGAGTTGGCAGGTGTGGGACTCAGGTAGTCATGCCAGTGGAAATTACTTGATCCCTAATTAAAGGGGCTTTGCCTTTCCTGAATCTTCAAAGGAATCTAGAGTCTACTGGTGTCATTAGCAACGATGGTTTATTTTCATGACCTAGACTGAATGAAAGATCTTTAATCAAACTGTGTTGTATTACAGACAGTTCTGCTGTTAAACCATAAATATTTGGTGTGTAATCTGGTGTTGATCTGCAAGGTTAGTAATATCTATAAAATAAGTTGTCCTCTTTTTATTTGCACTATCTACCAAGCTGATTTTGCTTATGAAGTTTGAACTTAGATCTGAGTGTGCTTTTTGAGGTAATTCCTTGTTGAAATAATTGAATGGCTTCTGGATATATTCTTTCTGCTACAATTCTCAGTCATTTGCCTAGCCAAGTTTTAACAAAAAACCACTAAATCTGTGCTTCTTTAGAAAAGAAAATCTCTACAGTCTGTTCTCAGCTTTCTTCTACATTTCTCATAATATCAAGCCCACACACAGCCCAGATTCCTCAATGGTAGCTGGTGAAATTTTCCCACCTTCTAGCACTAAATATATCCCTATGTCCTGAGCAGCAGCCTGTGTCTGTGTTTTGAGCACAGACTGCTGTTATTTTAGATACCTGCCTCCAGAAAGGAGCATCAGTGTTTCTTACATGTCTTCATAATGAGAATTTTTTCATTACTTTCACAGAGGCTTAACCTCATTTCCAAAATTAACTTGTTCTTGTTCTCCAAGTTAAATAACTAAATACAGATGTATGTGTGTGTGAGTGTGTGTGTGCATAAAATGTTGGGAGTCTGTCCATCAAGATCCATATGTATTTATAGGTATGTAGTGGTTGAAGTAAAGAGCTTCAATCAGGAGGGACTCTTAAATATGTGCCTTCTTTTTAAGCACCTAGTAAAGAGAAGTTTCAAAGTGTTTACACACTTTTCTGAATAGGGGTGCATCGAAGAACAGGCTTATTTTCTGGAATCAAAACCTTGACTGAAATATCACTGCCTGGAACACCTGCTGCTTGCAAGGCTGACAGCAGCAAGGATAAAACCATAGCTCATCAGTAATATAAGGACACATTGCATGCAATCATACATGTTGTTTCCCAGGTGAGACCATGTGCTTTAGTAACCCAGCTTTATGCAGTGGGAGCATCAAGATGAAGGTCATGGGTCCCAGAACACAGCTGTGATGAAGCAAATCTACATTGTGACATTCAAATTTGTTATATAATTAGAGCATTCAATTATAGACTGAAAGACATACTTAGACTGTATTAGAATATTCTCTGATGTAAATGAGGTTGGGTTAATTCCCTAACAGGCCAGGCAGTGACAAGAGGTGGAGATAAGCTCCCAGCACTAACTGGGGACAAAATTAAGCAAGAGGCATTCTTGCCTGCCCTGCCCTGCCTCACCTCCTCCTGTGCCCTGGTCCTATGGCCATGAGGGCCCCAGCCACAGAGAACAATGGGCAATGCCCATCTTTTGTTGTAATCTGCTAAGAAATTATTTCTCCTTTGGGCTCCAGCTGCAGCTCTGCCCTTGTGTAGGATATTGGTTGGGTGGAGCAGCTGCAAGCACTGGCAGCAGCTAAGACCCTTCAACAGTTTCAGTAGTTTTCTTGGATTAATGCTGGATTAATTTAATGTCTGAAAACAATAAGTTTTGATAGGAGACCTTGTTTTTCTAGGCTGATCTGGCAGATTCAGCCATATCTTATGTAGGTGGGAACATTGAGGCTTGTTCAAAGAGAGAGGGAATGCAAGCCAAGACAGAAATATAGGCCCCTATTTTCCTCTGAAAAATATGATTAGGTTTCCATTTTCCTCTTAGGCAGAAATAAGCTATTCCTCTGAGTGAGCAAAGGGTCCTTTATATTTTGGAGATATTTGAGGAAATTACCATGGCATTATTGTTCCATAAGTCACTTCCAAAATATTCTAGATCTCAGGCAGGGGTGAAAAGAGTCTGTGACCAGACTGCATAGCCTAGAAACAACTGAGATTAAATGCAAGGGCAGCAGGCACAATGTCCAAAGCAGATAAATCAGAGTGACTGCATAGTTGCATTTTTGTTTTTCTACTGTACTAACAGAGAGGGTAAAAGCCTGTATAGGAAATACATGAAAAAACACACACTGGAAGAAATATTTATGTTGTATTAGCATATTCTCTGCTCTAAATTAGTCTGGGCTAATTACTTATCAGACCAAAGTGGGATAAGCAGGGGAGATAAGCTCTTAATATCACATTAGAAAAAATTAATTAAGCAGAATAAACATAATTTATTTGATTCTTCTCTTTTCTATTTCAATTGCTTTACTTATCAATCCCAGTAATGTTCTTTAACAAATTCTTTATTTATTTTTTTAAACAGAAAAAAAAAACCAAACAAGCTGGGAAGAGATGAATTTTATCCTGGTTCCTCGTTCTCCTCAGCAGATGAACAACTGCAGCATCAGCACAGATTTCTGCTCCTCGAGTTAATGGAGTGCCACTGCCAGTCACAGGATGTCATCCTCTGAGAAAAGCACTCCCAGAAGAGGATTGCTGATGGGTACTGGTGACAAACATGGACTGAGGATTTGCTTGTTGGCTGGAATGGCAAGTAATTGGATAGATGTATATTCCAGATGTAAGGTAATCCACTGTGTCTCCTGCAGCCTCATGCCATCCTTGTCCTTTTTCTTTCCCCACTTCATTCCAGACCTCATCTTCTCCTACAGGGAGTCACAGTGGATCCCAGCTCTTGATCTCCCAACCTGATGAGCTCTTTGCTCTCCAATATGACACTCTTTGCTTCCAACCTACTTGGCTGGACTGCTCTAACTCCCAGGTCCTTCTCATGATCCCATTTCTCATCTAGAATAGGTTTGGTATCCAGTATATCTGTCTGAGAAATTCTTCACTGTGCATTTGAACAACTCTGTCCTCTGTACTCTAGATTTGAACACAGGTGTTGTTGGGACCCAAGGAAGGCAGACTCTTGCTTTTCTTTTGTTGATAGACCTCTTACAGATCATGTCCATCTATAGCAAACAGGACCTTTTAGGAAAGTGTTCTGTTGAAAGCAAAGCCATCTTTATTTATCATGCACCATGATTTTTCATATACCTGTCACTGACACAAAAGCTGTCTTCTATCAGCATTTAAGTCCTTACACCAAACTTGCAAGATGTAGGTTTTGTCACAGAAGACATCAGTATTTTTACCACAGCATATTTTCCCCAAAAGCCTGTCAGACATGTCAGAGATGTCCGAGTTGTTTTACTCTGGTTCCCCTTGAGAATGTGTGTCAAGTAAAATGTCCTGAATGGTACAATATCACATTGTTTAGACGGGACAGCAATATTAATGCATTTAATCTTATAAAAAGCATTCTAATATCTTTAGTGACCACTCTACAGACTTTTATTCCTTAGAGAAGATAAGGAATGTCCTTGCAAACAAGAAAAATTAGATCCTGTTGTGCCAAGGCCTATGCTCTAAGTAGTTCAAGGTGACCAGTGTACAGCTCAGACTGTTACATAAAACAATTTGCAAAGATCAGTGAAAATTAAACATAAAATGACAGCTTCTTCAAGAAAACAAGACCCAGTGAAAAGCCTCAAGGACTGCACTGAAATAATGTCCAGTAAAGATTAAAAAAAAAGTGATACTTGACTCAGTGGTACTCTTGCAGAATAGCTGAGAGAAGATTCTGTCAGGTGCAAGAAATATGACAATGATTATGTGAGTGATTATGCTGACATTTATTGCTAATACAGTATGCAAATGTTGCCAATGCAGTGTATAATATTAGCAGGTCTGAAGGGCTATAAGATGGGCAGGTTCAGCTGGAAATGTGCAGGTTTGCAGAAAGCACAATTGCAAAGCACCCATAGAGCTGCTTTAGGATTTTGTCTCCACCTGTTACTCACCCACCTGTCCAAAGCTGAGTGTTCCATCCTTGTGCTGGTTGTTGCTGGGCTGGATCCACCTGGAAGCTGCCCTGCAGCTTCAGGTCAGTTTGCCCAGCTGGCCCAGTCTCCAGGAGCATTTTGTACCCTTCTGCAAGCCCATGTGTACCAAGATCAATCACAGCATCACCACTCCCCCACCTCTGGAATGCATTAATTATGCAAGCATCCAGACAGCTCCTCCTGCAATTCCCACTGGTGTTCTTATCTTAGGACAGATCACATTCAAGCACTGCATGGGAGAGGGGGTTGGTGTGTGTGCAGGACACACTCCAAGACCTGACTATTTTTTGTCACCATCACTGTGGCAAAATTGATATGGTAGAGTAAACCTTACTAATGAGCAAAATCATGAGTGGTGGGCTAGTCTGACTCCCTGGTGACTCAAATCTTGAGTTGCAAAGATGCTGAATTTGGCCCAAACTGCAGAAAGATAGGCAGGCAGCAGAAGCACAGCAGTCTGGTTTGTACTTTTTCTTTCCTTCCCAGTTCTTTCCTTTTCCACATATGCTTCCCTTCGAATTCTGTGAAAAATCTGCTTGAGATACTGAAGCTGTCCTTTGGAGAGCTGCTGTGATGCTGTTCATAAACATCCAAAAATCTGTGTTAGAGATAGCAGGGCATTGCTGCAATTTCCATGTTTCCCTGTGACCAACAGACAATATGCTGTCCTGAAGTTTTCTAGCAATGAATTTGCTGTTCAGTGCCAACAGCAGAGAGAAAGGCTGAGTTCCCTTCCCCTGCAGCTCTTGAGCTGGCTTTGTCCCTTTGCCATACAGCCCTGCCTCTCCAGGGAAGGACTGGGCTCTGTCAACAGCTCCAGTAGCATTTCCAGCCCATCTCAGTGAACTGAAAAACATTATTTTCTGAAACAGAAAACCTAATACTTTGTCTTTCTTACTATATCTAAACCTGTTAAACAATGGTGTCTCTCACAGACTTTAATCAGTGAATGAAAATTGGAATTTTAAAATTACAGCCCAACTTTTCTGCATTCTAAATATTTTTTTTATTCTTCTTTTCTCCTTATGTTTTTCTATCTTTAACAAAGGGTTTAAAAGGTTTTGTGTGATCCATATTGATTCAGGAATAAACAATATCAAACCCTATCCAAAACTTGTTTAGCAATACAGTTTTGTTAGTGACACAGGACCTTCAATTCATTTGACCCTCTGGGTCTGTTTGCTTTACTGAAATTTGACTCAGCAAAGTTAAATCCCTTTCTATCATTCTGCAAGACAACTCATTTTATGTTTGGATACAAACCAATTCACTGCCAAAGCTGCATAATCAACTCCTGCCCTAACATTCCAGTTAGTGCTCGTAGGGCTGAATGGAAAAATGAAATGGTGAGAGTTGTATAGAAATATAATTTCTATGGGATGCTCAGTGAATATCAGAACAATAGATGATGTATTAACTACTGTATTTGCTAGCACTCTTTTCCCTTGGTGTAGCTTATATATTTATGGAAGGGGGTAGCAGTCTACCATAATTTTATTGTGCAAAATTCTTGAGTGGAAATAATAAAGTAATTTTGGTTTTTTCCAAATTTATTTTTACTTGATACTTGGGAAACTGTTCTGTAATGACAAGCTCTGGAACAAAATTTAAAAAGTAAGGCATTTTCTGTATTTCCTAGATTTCTCCATATGACTGCAAATAAGAAAATTATGGAAATATCTATTCTCTTTTTATTTTAAATTGTTCAATCAACATGATTTTTTCTTCCCTCTTGCTATACCATCATGTGCAAGTTTTATTTTGTCTTTGGTTAATTTTTAATATTTATACCTACTTATTATCAAACAAAGCAGAGCAAACAGTTCTTAAAGGATGTGCTGAAGCAAATCATTATATGTTATATTTATTTTCATGTTCAGGCTGTGGAAAGCTAGCCAGGGATATCTTTTTCCACTTAAAATTTTTAAGTCCATTGGAAAATAATTAGAGGTTGGTCAGATAAGGATTTTCTTCTTTTTTTTTCTTCCCTCCTCCATTTTGTGTTAAACATTTGAATCCATGAAAAGCAGCCTATTACTGTAAGCCATAAAGCAGTTCTTTCCCTGTTTCAGAGAAATCTCCTTGAAATGTGTACAGCTTTTTGATCTCCAGGCTCCCAGTCTGGGCAAACAGATGGAGTGTTTCTACCTGGGCTATGATTTTCTTTTCCTCTTCTCCCCTTTCAGCTAAGCCATGTCCCTGTGCAAGCCAAGAAGGAAGGACTTTTAACCCTACACACACCATGGTGTGGCCGAGCAGGTCACAGAAAGTTCTCAGGACTCTTCAGTCCCAGTGGACAGCTCTCACGGACCCCAAAGCATGGCTGCACATCTGCCTCATTTCTCTGCACTGCCTGAATGCATTCCAGCCTCTGCCCAGCTGCTGATGGCCACAGGACCACAGCCTGAAGAGGGAAAGACTGAAATACTGCTTTCACCAAGGTGCATATGAGAGGTATTTGCTGGTTTGCTTCTGACTCACTCGATTTTCAGTGGCTTGCAGTATCACTAAAACAGTTCCTTTTTTCCACTACCTTGTTAAATGGAAGAGACCCTTCTCTTTTATTTGAAACATTGGTTTTCTTCAGTTCCTTATATTTCCCCTAAAAGTCCTTAGGCATTTTTCTTAATATAACTCTGTGCCTCAGCTACTGCACCTCACAGGTAAGTTTGTAAGAAGAGTGTGGTATATCTGATATGACTCCTGCATGACTCTGATCTGACACAGCCCTGTAATGGTACTGGGATGTGATTGCTACATAGCAATGAGCACTGAGCTAGCACAACACTGGGAGGAAATCTTAGAGGCTGCAAAGAATGCAGCAACATTGGGAAGAAGGCAGTGAAGTGTGGCAAAATGTGAGTAAAGGAATGGAGAGACTGGAATGGAATATTAACAGTAAATGCACTCAGGAAAAAAATATCAGAGGGTGAAGGCTCCTACTCTCTGTAGACAATGGAAATAGATACTGACAGTGATAATAGATAATTGTTATTTTCATCTGTAATACAAAATAATGTACATAAGAAAAATGAGGTAGGAAAATGAAAGGAACAGATTAACCAATGCACCTGAAATTGTGAAAGGTATTGGACTGGCATCATTCCAGTGGCAAGAGTGGGAATCATTAACTTGAGCTACTTAGCATTCCTATCAGGGCAAAACTGTAGAAAACTACAGAATGGAAAAAATTCTGTACTGGTTTCTTGGATAACTATAAATAATTTAAAGCAACTTCCATTTTATCCTTTAGAAATCAGTGGGCAACTGATTATGCTGTCATGTAGTTTTACTATAGCTACCACCTTTATCAGGAAATGGTGGGGGGCATTAGGATAATGTGCATTTCTTTGGCCACTCCTGTTTTGGTTGTTCATTTTTTTTTCCAGGGAGAAAGAGTTGTCATGTTCATTGCTTGATGCAGCTGCTATTCAGATCTGGTTTTACATTAATTCTTCCCAGTTTGTCACTCACCTGTGATTAATCAAGCAGAAACTAAGAAGTAAAATTATGTATTTTGTAAAGGTGAACTAAGGTTTCAGTAACTCTGAAACTGTGGGTAGGAACACTGTGACAGACTGTCAGGAATTCCAGTTTGGTCTAGTTCTAGCTACTCTGGTGAAAACCATATTTTCAGAGATTCTGAATTTTAAGCATCCTTGCTATGTTCTTCATAATGCAGTATAATCTCTGTAGGAGTAATAACTTGGGAAAATTTTGCTTTGGTCAATATCTGAAATGAAAATTATGTCATTAGCTGTGAGCTGTCTCCCAGGGCAAAAATACACCCAGTTATTTCTTGAGACCAGGAAAAAAAAATTGTAATATTCTCGTTATTTTAATCTTTTACTAGATGATGATAATGGCAAATTAGAAATTACTTCCAAGTTCCAACTTCATTTTAACATTTAGGATATCTGCCTGCTGCACATTTAAAATGATTTCCAATTACAACAGTATGTGAGATATCTCAGTGTTTGAGGTCCCTCACAACAGGCCCACGGGACAGGAAAATGCAATTTCTGTGCAAATGCAAACAGAGCTATAGACTTACTTTCCCCAGGGAAGTAAGTGATTGATACATGTGTATATATATATAAAATATAGATATGTATGTTTTATATATATGTGTGTGCATATCCATAAACTCAATCCAGTTGTGTTTAAATCCAGAATATGTCTCTGATGCATGAACCATAATCCTTGATCCCATATTCTGAAATGGCAAATGATACCCTCAAAAATATATTAAAATTCATTATACCTTAGGCATATTACTAAAATGTTCCTTTGGGGTATGACTTGTTTGAATAGAAGTACAAAAAATAAGTTAGGCAGTTATTTACTTACATATTGCCCACAGTTCTATAGATTTATGAAGAAAACAAATCTGGAGTGCTGCATTGCACAACTTCATAACACTGCAGTTAGATTTTCCCTTGTATTTACAGACTGGCTTATTTTAAAATCTATTCAAGCAATGGAAAAACATAAATATGCAGCTCCACAGATCTGGGGGTCAGGTTCCTATGACTGTAATATATCTCTTCCTTTGGCAAAGCTCTCCAATTTAGGGTAAAACTCTGCTTGCCTTTCTCACATTTGATTTAGGATGGAAATACACGAGTGAAGAAACAGGTTTTGTCAGAGTATTGTACACAGTGCTGACTGCTCCAAACAAAAATATGCACTAAGGTTGTCATAGAAGAGGGGCAGAATATGACAATGTTTGGGAGAAATATTTCTAAAAGGTCTATTGGCACATTCATGGTTCTATAGGAAATCTAACTAAAATATGCCTGATATATGGCTATTTATCCCTCCTAACCTGAAGGCTCATACTTGAAGCCACATTTTGACACTCTATTATTATTATTGTTAGCATTTTTAAATAAAATGAGTCAACAGATGTAAAAGCTGGCATCAGTCTTAACACGTTCAATATCTGATCAGGAATTAATTTCTGTACAGCTGGAAATTGCATGTGGAAAAGCAAAGGCAAAGTGAACCTTATCTCCCTCAGATATTACCCAAACCAAAAGATTTTTAAAAAGGAAATGCTCTTAGATGCCTAGATCCATAAAGGTCTTGAGGTAACCAAGAGCAAAATGTGTGGGGTTTAGATATTATCTATCCACAGTTCCTATATATATATAATCTATTCCCTTTAATTTTATTATAATACACTAAGAATTAATACCATAAATAGTTCCATTGTTATGTAATCCCCTAAGAATTAATACCAAAAATAGTGATGGCAGAATGAACAAATTGGAGAGAAGCTTGGGATATCTCATCCCTTATGTCTTGGGGCTGAAATGAGTCATACTGCCATGTCTCCTATGGCAAGGAAGACTTTCCCAGCTGAGGCCAGGTTAGCCTTGAAATTTCTGTGCAGCAGTCTTGAGACAGATGGATGCAGGGTTCAGAAGGTGTTATTCCAAGAACACAGTACTATGTCTATCCAACTGTGGCTTTTAACAGGACTGTGACTTGTTTATCCTCTATTTTGTTGTCCCACCCTCTATTCAGGGCTGTTGAGAGGAGTTGTGTAATTAAACAGATGAGTTGGTTTGGCTCCAGCTGGTCCTGGTGCCTGTTGTCCAATGTGGGTTTGGTTTAGTTGTGGGGACAACACTTGGGACACAATGAGAGAGAAACTCAAAATACTCAGAGGCTTTTGAAGAGCTGAACATTTTGTTTACTCGCTAGTTACCACTGCAAATAATAATTTTAGTGCTCAAGATAAGATTAGTTTTATCTTTCTGCTAGGAAATTTGTAGCATATTCCTTTGACTTAAACTGATAGACTCCAAATTTTCTAACAAGCTTTGCTTCTTTGAAAATCATCTAAAACCAGCAACATGTGAAAGCAAACCAGCCCTTCTTATTTTCCCCGTAGGTATAGTGAGAATTCTTATCTCCAAACAACCTTAAAGAAAGTTTCTGGTGCTACTTTTCTATTCTTGTTAGTTCAGCATAGGCAACAGTAAAGGCCTTGTTGACATTAGGCAAATGTGCAATGATGCAGCAAAATCAATTTAGTCACACTGATGCAAATCCCTCACATGGATGTAATGCCTGTGTGCAAAGTAGGGCATTTCTGAATATACACAATATTTAAAATTAACTCAGAGAGACCCTATTCCTCCCAACTGATTCCTTAGTGTGATTTATATAGGTGCCCCTGGTAGCCTTAATTGAAAGAAAGGAACTTTTTGGTCAAAAATAAGGGTTTGTTAGAGGTACTGCTGGGAAGGGATATTATGACCTTTAAATTGCAAGATGCAGTAGCTTAACAAAATTTAAAAATACCCTTTACCTTTAGACTGAGGATATTTGACCTTAAAATCACTAGAAAAAGAAATATGTGATTTCACAACCCCATTATATGGTTACTTTTTAGAGCAGAAGTGAAAATTAATGTATTTTTGGTCCTGGGCTGTTTTTAGTAATTTAATGTGATCTGCTGTCAACAAGAGGGAAAACAAACCTCTGATGCTCAATAAGACAAAGAGAACAAAATGTACCTTACTGTGGGTATTCAGTTAAACTTCTATGGGTAAGAAATGGCACAGCCTGTGAAGGTGTTATTGAAAAACAGGTGGGGTCAGCAAGGGAGGTGACAGTAGGAATACCAGTAATGAGGTAATAACCATCTTTCTGTGCAGTCTGAAGAGGTTTGGGGATTTGTTTTCTTTTTCTTTTAATACCTCAGCAAACTGTGAATTTGAAGTAAAAGTTTTAATAATTTTGTAAGTGTGTTCTAGCTGTTTTGGAGGAAAAAAATTCCAAATACTTCATGTGGCAGTATATAATTTATTTAACATAGTAATAAATAAAATAACAAAATCCAAATAAAACATAATTATGGAAAGCATAGTTTTCAGTCAAATACAGAATATATGGCAGTATTTTTTTAAGTATTTTAAATTTTGAAACTCTTTCCTAATCTGAATGGAAAGACATTTTGAAACCTGGAGTCCTTTTTGTAAGTGAATCTTTGATTCCCCTGGCAGACTCATGTTAGGGAAGTGAAAGATATGCAGGGCTTCTTTTCCATGTCCAAGTCCCTATAGCCTGACTGTTAAAGCAACATTTTCCTCCTCCACCCTTCCTCAAAAAGAAGACTAGGAAGTCTCTTTTCAGGAATGAAGTCAGGGCAGAATCTCATGCTGGTGGATTGCAGTCTCCCAGCAGAGTCAGGTGATTTGAGGAAACGCTGGTTTGTTCATATATTGCCAGGAGTTGGCACTGCTTCATTTTGTTCTAGCAGCCATGCCAGCCTGAGCAGGAAACCCTCATGAGAATAAGGAATCACAGAATATGCTGAGCTGGGAGGGACCCACAAGGATCATGGAGAGAGGGCAAGGGAAGTGCTTAGGCAGGCAAGGAGCAAAGCAATCAATTACTACTGAATTTCAAACCCACAGGCAATACAACTATACCCCCTGCTTCATAATTACTGAGATTCATCAACAGAAGCTGTGGCCCCCACTGGGCAATTCCCAAGTTCCTTGAAATGAGTCTAATACCCAATGAGGTTACTTATGCTGCTGCAGAAAGATATTTCTGGCCTTTTATGTGTCAGAAAAGAAACTGGATGTGACAGATTTGGAGCTGGCCTGTGATAATTTAGGAATATGGTCTGTTGGCCTGATTATTTGGTTGAATATCTGGGTTTAACTCATCAGAGATTAGCTTGCAGTTGCATTCTTAAATTATCAGGGCTGATCTGTGCTCATTACCCTAGGATGCCCCACTTCCATTGATGCTCACAGACAGGGAGCACAGGGACTTGAAAGGGGAAGACAATAAGTTTTGAACCACAGCATCTGTACATGGGCATCAATGTACTACTCACCCTTAGGAGAGATCTAGGGTTCCAAAGGTCCATTGGGAACTAGAGATGGGACCTGTAGGTGTCTGATAAAAAAAGTGGATAGAGCATTGTTAGGAGATACTAACTGGGAAATGTTTGTGTGTATCTCGGCTGTTTCTGTGTGTTTGTGGAATATTTGATGAAAGTGAACACTAAAAAATACCTTTGGAAGAAAAAGGGGTTATGAACACCACAGTCATTTCCATCAGTTTTTAATCTAATACTGGGTGTTCGGAACTGCCATGTTGTCTCTCACCTTAGGCTAGCTCTTTTTCCCTGAAATCTAATCCAACAGGATGAACCCAGGCTTAATTTACAAAAGCAGAGTGTCTTCTCTGACTATGAAACCAACAGCAAACTGTGCAGAGGTGATATTACTTTATAGTTTACAGTGGAACCATGTTGTGTGGAGAACTGGAAACATTAGATGGCAGCTGGCCCACTCCAGAGTGCTGGACCCAGTCTTATCTGGGGTGAGCTTCCAGCTAAAACTGATCAAGCAAATCTCTTCTCAATTGTCAAAGTGTCAGTTGCAATTTCCCAGGTGCTGGAGAAATATTTTACTTGGGTAAAGATCATGTATAATAGGACACAAAAAAGGTTTCCAATCTGGAAGAAAATTTTTATGTGTCTCTGTATATGTTAGGTATATACTTATGTGAAGTATAGAAAACGGGAAGTTGAAAACCCTAAGAAAATGAGCTGAACTGGGTTTTTCTCACTCTCTTCTTACTGAAAGAACTAGAGAGTAGTTTACTATAGCTTGATGGGTTCTTGATTGTGAGTTCCAAAAGGCAGATTTAAGCTATGTTCTAGATTAATTCCTAGTTCAGCTTTCAGAGCTTGGGAGGCACTATGCTCATTCATTGCTTGTTCCAGATGTCTTAGTATGTAAAGTTCTGGTATTTCACTGCTGCTGGAAAGGTTAATATATTACATTTCCCTAACCATGAATTCCTAATGTATTCTTCTTGCTTCCAGTGAACATATTTTATATTTTACAGATTTCAAAAACCAACCACTTATTAAGATGTCCATTTCTCAAAAGGACACAGACCAGTAAAGGCTGTATATTCTGGGACACATCCTCCCAGTGACTACTTTGTGTTGCTGTAATAGAGTCTGGCCAAAAAGCTGACAGATGTCATCTATATTTTGGATGACTACAGTGTCAAAAGCATTTTTTAATGACACAGATGGAGCACTGAGTCTCCTCCCAACTTCCTTCACTGTTGCCACATAAAGGTTAAACTGAGCTGGCACACTGCAAAGCCCCATGGCTTTATTTTGGTCTGTAAAAGAAAAAAACAACTTTGGAAAGAGACTGTTAGTGTCACATAGCTGTTTTAAGAGGAGGAAATGCACATGCTGACCTTTAGAGGTAATCTAGGAAGATTTGCATCTGTTGCATTTGCAAGGCCAAGTGACTGCTAGAAAATCTAGAAATACATGAAAGAGACAAACTGAAAGGAATAAAAGTACGAAATTAGAGCCAGCAAGTAAATTCTAAGTACAAGGAATCCCTAGTTATGAGATGTCCATTGAGGTTCTTCAGTGCAGCTGGCAGCCATTTCTTTCTTAACTTTCTGAATGATAACTTTTTGTGCAGTATATCACAGGAATGTAGATTACAAATGGCAAAGATCTAGACTGTAGCCACAAGGTGTATATCTGAACAGAAGGCAAAATGCTTCTGGATCTGCTTTAAATGAGATGTGCAGAAAAAGCAAAGGAGGTAGTAAAACAAATTATAAATAGGGGTAATGAGTAGCATAGCAGGGAAGAGAGAAGCAGCCTCAGCTTCTGGATGTTTCCTGTAAGTCATCTTGATTTCCACCTATCAGCTTGTCACTATCATCATTCTTACTATTTGACTCATTCCAGTGAAACGCTGAAGAGCCCAACAAGTCATCTTCCATCAGAAACTAGACCAAACCATCAGCGAGTTCAGCACATATTGCCCAGGGGCTGGCTTGTCTCCATGACCTTCTCCAGCAGCCCGAGCCAGCTGTGCCGTGTTCCCTGAAGATCAGGTGCGGTGGAGCTGTGGCCAAAAGCTCTGCACCCAGGTCAGTATAGATATGCCACTTCTTTCACTGATCGTTGTCACATTTTGTCTAAACAATGTGGTTACATATAAAAGCTTTTTCCCTCACTCTTTTGTCTACATGTACTGCACGGTTGGTTATGCCAGGGGTGGTTTTTTCTGTTCCTCCATGCCCTTTTTGTTCCTGTCCCAAGTACTCCTAATATGATGCTAACTACAGGCCCATTAACAGGAAGGCTCTACATTCAAATTCAAATTATGCAAGTTCAAGCTTTCATTTTAAATCAGATGCTGTTCAGATGCCATGCAACTACTCAGTTTGAGCGAGCTTCACAAACATCCCAAGCAAACAAACTTTGCAGGAAACATAATCCTATTATTTTACTAATCTTTGGGACATTGCCTCATGGGGATCATCATTTGCAACAAAGCCTCTACTCAATTCCTTCACAGGGTGATCTTTGTACCATTACACAGTATTGCTGCTTTCCTTTCTAGACATCTGTTGGAGAAATAATTCATACTAGTTACAGAAACTACCTAGTTTGATGATCTTATGATTTGCTACTACTCCTCACAAATGTATTATTTACTGAGTTTCTGATCATGTTTGCTCTCAATACTGATCAACCATTCTTCAGCTATTACCCATTCCTCAATAGACCCTATCTAATGGAGTTTTTGGTGATTTTCACTTTGCAGAACCTGTCCCATCCTCCTTAACTTGAATTCCAGATCTCATGCTCTCAGTCTGCCAGCTCCTGTCATGATGGATTGTTAGCACATCATCATAGGGCATTGGACAGCCAAATCTGTGGGGGGTGGAAAAAGGACTTCAGGGCTCTCTCCTACCACTTGGTGACTCTTATTGAAGGGACAGAGGCAGCTGGAGAGGGAGGCAGAAGCTGTACTTCAGGAGATTGCTTCTGGAGACATTTTTTCCTTATGTGTTGGCAGGACAGTGATTAAGAATGTGTGGTTTGTCCCCACTA
Organism: Erithacus rubecula; assembly: GCF_903797595.1. Taxonomy (NCBI): domain Eukaryota; kingdom Metazoa; phylum Chordata; class Aves; order Passeriformes; family Muscicapidae; genus Erithacus; species Erithacus rubecula. The sequence continues at coordinate 4,751,247 of NC_136686.1, forward strand.
TTGATATTCTGAATCAGAGAATGACGTTTCCCTCTTAACAATTCCTCATTGTCAAGACAAATCCGTTCCTCCTCCCCAAAACAACCTGTAGTATTGTTCTCCTGCTACCATGATAAATTATGCATGTGAGACATGCTGAATCATGACAATGCTCCTATATACAGTTGTTCCTTGTGCTGAAGAAATTTGTCTTTTGTCATGTACTGCATTTTTATGGTCCTATTTATTATGGGACTGATGTTAGGGTCTTGATGAAATTGCAAGGAAGTGGGAAGTATCCTAGCTGCTCTGAGAATTTAAGCACAGACATCTGGAATATGCTGAGGAGTTTGGATCAGTTTATGGTTGATCAGCAGCCAATGTATAAGCAATGCTTTGCGTCTGCATGCACACTTCACAGAATCATAGAACAGTTTGGGTTGGAAGAAACCTTAACTGCTTCCACCCCACCCTAGCATGGTCAAGTCACCTTCTACTACATCAGGTTCCTCCAAGTCCTGTCCAGATAAATAACACAGAGAATAGAAATTTTCAGTTCCCCTGAAGATGCTAGATGGTCCTTAAAGACCAGCTAACAACACAAGATAAAAGAATGTGTAAGTGTGCACACAGGATGATAAATGTAGCTGGATCCAGTAGATAAAGGGATAATGAGGAATATATGGGCTTTTTGGGCAAAGTTATATAGAAACAAGCAACAGTGCATGCCTTAAGAGAAGTTCAAGGAAACTTGAACATTGGGGGCTCTAGGTGAGTACAACCACCAAAGGCCCCTTCAGACAACCCTCTAGGAACATTAAAGGACTTCCAGAAGGAGGCAGCTGCATGCAAATTAGTTTTGTGAAAAGTGATGTTTATGTATTAGCCAGAAGTGCACTGTAATCTTTATGTATTATTGTGATGGGATAAATACCTTATTGTACCTTCTGGACATACATCATATTAACAGAGCTGTCCTTCTGATGTGTCCAGTACTGTAATAGGGAACACCTGCTGTATGATACTCAAAACTGTGTTAGGAAGTTTGCTGTCTATTTCAGTATCAGTCCAACATTGCTTTGGACACTTCCAGGATCAGGGCATCCACAGTTCTCTGGGCACCTGTTCAATGTCTCACCAGCACCATACTTAATGGCCTTTGATTCAATAAGATGTTGTGTCTAAACAAGAGCTGTACTTTTCTGTTTTATATTTTTAATTGTACCAATTTTCTTCAGTCAGGTAACGTGGCTGCATGCGATGGTATTGCTGTGATGACAGGCCAAATCCTACAGACTACCACCTGCACATGGGGCAGAGAGAAGGGTGACCTCTTTTAGTGCCCTGTCCAAAAGACAAAGACTTTCACAGATGGAAGAGACCACAGAGAGTCATCTGGCCCGACCTCCCTTCTCAAGCGTGGTCGTTCTAGAGCACACAGCCGGTTCTTGAGCATCTCCAGCGAGGGAGATTCTACACCCTCACTGGGCAGCCTGTTCCAGTCCCCCCGACAGCAAACAAGTTTTTCGTCATATTCAAAAGGAGAAGTCCCCGCTCTGGACAGATGCGGGTACCCGCAGCCGAGAGAACGCGGTCGGCGGTGCGGGCCGGGCGGTTCCCGGGCGGTTCCCGGGGCAGCGCTGGCCGCACGTAGCGGGGCGGGGGCGCGGTCCGGCGGGGCGGGGCGCGGGGCGGTCCCCGGTCCCGGCGGGCGGGCCCGGCCGTTGGCGGCGCTGCTCGGCGGGGCGGCCGCTGCCGGGGCGGGCGCACAAACACCCGCGGGGCGGGGGCCGGGCGGCGGCGGCGGCGGCGCGGGCGGGAAGCGGCGGGGCCGCCCCGCCTCCCTTCGGCTCTCCGGCGGCGACCGGCGCAGGACAATGGAAGAGGCGGCAGCGGCGTTAGCAGCGGCGGCGGCGGGGGGGCCGTGCCCGGCGGACCGGCCGGGAGTAGCGGCGGCGGCGCTGAGCGGGGAGAACGAGGCCGAGAGCCGGCAGGGCCCGGCGGAGCGCGGCGGGGACGCGGCCCCGCTCAACCTGTTGGACACTTGCGGCGTGTGCGGGCAGCCCATCCAGAGCCGGCGGCCCAAGCTGCTGCCCTGCCTGCACTCGGTGTGCCAGCGCTGCCTGCCGCAGCCCGACCGGTACCTCATGCTGCCCCCCGTCCTGAGCTCCGCGGCCGCCGCCGCTCTCAAGGAGCCGCCGCCGGCGGCGCCTCCCTCCTCGCCCGTCTCTTCGCAAGCCTCACCGCTGCACTGCACGCCCAGTAAGTGTCCCTTGTGCCGTGCCCCCCTGCCCTGCCTGGGGGTGCTGCCCCCACCGCAGCCCCGCGGGTCGCGTTCGGGGCCCGGGGAGCTGTCGGGACCGGGCGCCTGGGCGGGGTGCGGGTGCCCGGCCGCGGAGCTGCCGGGGCACGGAGCTGTCGGGACGGGCGCTGCTCGCCAGCGCCGAGGCTGGCGGCGGCGTTGTGCTTTGGCTTGGTTTGTTTTAATGGTTATTTTTTAAATTTCCCACCTCCGAGGGAAGGCAGAACTGTTGTGGTTTCCCAGGACCTCTCTGTGCGGATGGAGCGGGGCGGTGAGAGGCGCTGCGGGCCGCGGGGCCGGGCAGCCCCTCACGGCAGAGCCGGCAGGAATTGGCCCCGGGCCGGCGGAAAGCCTGAACGCGGGCTGATAACGCGGCACAGGAACGTAGCGAGAGAGCGGCGTTTTTATTTGGAGTGATGTTGGCAGCGCGGAGTCCTGCAGGTGTCAGGGGAGCGGGGCGGGCGGTGATGGCAGCGCTTGTCCGGCCACGGGCAGCGATGGCTCTGCTCTTGCATTCGTGCGCCACTTATCCCTAATTACTGCACCCCAGGGAGAATGCCGCCAGGAAGTTTTGTTCAGTTCCTGTACTGACACAGTAGCCTGTGACAATGCATTCGAAAAGTACGATCGATGTGAAATAAACTAGTTCAGTTTAAAACTACTTTACTATTTTCCCCCCACGCCCCTAGCCTGTTTAGGCTAGGTCTAATGGCTCACTTAGTTTTGTTAAAGGCAGTTTCTTCTTATTTAAAAAAAAAAAAAAAAAAGTGCGAACAATGCGAACAAGCATCCTGAAGTGGAAGCTGGACAAGGTCTTGGGAAAACTTGTGTAGGAAAAAGGAAGTATGATGGAAATTGAGCTAGTCCATAGGTATTGTTGGAATGTGTAGCGATGGTTCAAGTGAAAAGTAGTAGCTCCAGGTTGACAATTCTTAAGTTCTTCTGAAAATTTCACCATCCTGCCGGAGTTCTGACCAAAGATTGCCACTTGAATATGTAATGTGTTTGCAGCAATTCGTAAAGGAAACATCCTATTCAGAGAAAGAAATATTTAGAACAGTTAGAGACTTGCTTCAGAATGTCTGAGAAGCTCCTAAATATGTTAACAGGATATGTATTCATCTTTGTGAATGCCTATGTTAATGTATACATTCAGTCTTTAATTTTAGCATTTAAAGTATGTCATAGTCAGACTTCTAATCAAAATTTATAGAGTGGGAAAATCTGTGAGACCCAAAGACTGTGTACATCAGTTTGATTCAGGACGTGTTATTGTTTATATGCCTATGAGTAGAAATAGGAAATTCTGCATGGTAGGAACAGAAAAACAGACACTGAAGTATACTTGGAGAAAGGAAAAAAAGATTAGATTCAAGCTCAGGAGTTTGTAAGGCAGTGTCAGAGCCAGCATCATCATTGTTTTCTGAGATTTGAGGTCATGAACAGCACAGGGCCGTTCCCAGATGTTCTATATAAATATAGCAGAAATAGGGATCTGTAGCTGAATGAGAAATGAGATGCATCGTAAGAATTAAAAGATTAGTGCTGTTCAAGCATCTGCTTGATAATGAATCACACCAACAGTAAACTTGTAGCTCTGTTCCCTCATTTGATTGTGAGTTTTTTCTCTATGAATGACTTTCACAGGACATAGTCTCCCTCATTCTAGAGATTCAGGCGTGTTGTATTTTTGGTGACAATTATTTTTACCCTGTTGGCTTTTCTCCCAAGCTACTTTCATGCTTCCATACTAGAGTTTGTTGTCCAGTGGGAAGAAGAAACTTACTCTCACTTTGAGGCATTTTTTATATCTTAACTTGTCATGTGTTTGCCCTGGTTACAATGACAGGGACTGTTTATTAGCTTGCTATGGCCAAACTTTGTGGATTGCCTACTTTCTGTTTTCCAGCTGGTACAAAAAAACTCCTGTGAATTTCAAGCTAGGATTGGGAAAAACCCACCTGTTACTGTTCAAAACTGATTATATAGAGGACATTTGTTACAGCTAGAGGAGTTGTTAAATTCTCACAAGATGGTAGGATGGACCAAAATGCTGCAAAACTGTCACCTCTTCTGGTAATACATTGTGCAAAATGCTTATGAGGAATGGCATGAAGAAATAAACTGAAGAGTATAGTCTTAGAAAGCTGGATAACAAATGACTCTCATGATGAAAATTACGAAATTACTGTGACTAAACTGAAGAATTAAGCATCAAGGAAGCTGTTTTCGCTGGAAGGAATGTCCTAAGTAAGGAACACAATAGAATTGCAAACCATGGAAATGTCCTGAGAGATAAGCAGACAGGCTGATTATGTGCCTGTGATGAGCCTCCAGTTTCACAAAAAGAAACCTGAAGAAAGACTCCATTCTACAATCTACCTTGAACAAAAGAGAGGGTGTGATTTGAAAAGTGCTCCACCAAACCAGCCCTGTGTGTTGTATGTTTTCTGAAATTAGCTGAGAAACAGGTAGCTGAAGAGGTTGAGTTTCGAGAATAATCTGAAGACACTTTTTGTGTTCATTAAACTGTTTCCAAGAAGAAACATTTGTTCACTTTACTAGAAAAAAGTGTGCCTTCAAATTCCAACGTGCAGACGAGTTTATTTGTTGGCTCTCTTTCTGTGAAGATTCTAACAACTAATTAAGGAGCTGTGAAAGACTTCAAGCTTGAAGTGAATTAAGAATTCTGGAGTTGCTCACTTGAATACAAGATTCAACATGGATAACAGCAGACAAGTGACAAGACATACAGAGGAGTTTAATGTGATAAATGTTAACTAGTATTTCCCTTGCAAAGGGAAGCTGGTGGAGAGGCCAGTTGGCATGGATATATTCTATACTGCCACATGCACTCAGTTTTGAAGTAGAATAACTTCTATAGAAAAAAAAACCTGGAGTTTCTGATTTTTCTACCATTCCTGAAGTTGGAGATGTAGAAGAAGCATCAGTGTATAATCGGACACCAGTGGTATTTGCACTGGAGAGATCACTGCTTTCTGAATGTCCAGTGGAAGCTTATTTACTATAGGTGATATTTTTGATGTTGCATTGCCAAAAAATGGGTTGTTAGCAGAAAATTATGATCTGCAGGGAGTGCTGCAAGAGCAGCTCTGTGAATGTGGCACTCACTTGTGAGCAAGTACCTACCTCTACTAACTACTTGGCTCAGTTCACGTGGGTTTTCTTGTTATTTCTCAAATGGCCATTCTTTACTGTCCAGTTGTGCGAGTTACCACTGGAGCACACACAAAAAAGGCTGTTATTAGGAGTCTGCCATTGCCCAAATTTTGTCTGGGCTGCACTTCAGTATGTGAGTAGTAGCCTGTGCTTAAAGGGTGGTATTTGCAATGTGCAGATCCTCACAGTACTCTTCTGGAATTTTCAAATGTGAAAGCTGCAAAGTTAGAGATGGGAATTCTATTCCTTCTCAAAACTTTAAAAAAGTTGCAAGTAGCCTTGCTTGTTCTTTGTCATAAATCTGTACATGAAATAGACTTGAAACTGGTGCAGGGAAATCTTTGTGAATGGAACTGCATAGCAAAGTTTTTTGCAAGTATCATCATGAAATCATGCTAGTGTCAATGCCAAAACAAAGGGAAACTTTTTTTTTTCTGTAACTTCTTTTTCTGTAGCTTTTTTTTTTTTTTTTTTTTTTTTCTGTAGGTCCTCTGTAGCAAACCTGCTAGCAAACAAATTTATATGAATCTGTTAGGAACATGTAATGTTTGGACAATCCCATGATGTGTTCTTGGGGAGTGTCTGGACTAACATTTCAGATACGTTCAGTATATGCTGTCAATTAAGGAATAAATACTTCAAAGTTGCTAAATAAGGATTCAGAGGTGTTCATGTTTCAGGTTGTTACTTCCCAGAAACATTTGCTTGGCAGTACAGTTTGAAGTTCTCTAATGAGGCAGTGAAGACCTTACCCTTGAAATCTCACATATGTGGATGGCATCTGCTTTTTTATTATGCCCCACAGTCAGTCCTTTTACAGATAGATTGAAATGCTTTCAGCTTCTCACCTGGTCTTTATATCTGGACTTTCTGATGTCATCACTTCATTTGACCTTGCAACTACAGCTTTTGACACGAGTTTAAATTTTGTTACCTGTCTGTTCTGTTACTTCCCTCCTTTAGTTGGATAATGATTGAGATCCTTATTAGCTAGTTTGAAGGATATAATAGTGTCATTTGATCTTTCTTATGGTGGAATTCAAGTTTTCTTCCACACCTTGATGGTCTGAGAAGACTTGAGATTCTTTTTCTGAATTTGCTGCTAACAAATAATTATTTCCATTTCATCCTTGATACTGACACTTGCTAAAAGTGAATTCTCTCCATCTTTGCTATTACAAAGAGCCCATGTTTTATTTGTATGGCTGTACACTCACACTTTCACAGATGTGTTTGCATCTATGCATTCTTTTCACAAGGATCATCTTGTTTCTGCTGTTGTGTCTCAGGAAGTGAATTGTTTAACCTCCAAAATAAAGGAGATTTGGGAGTGCTAATATTTGGAAATAGTGTATGTTATAGGAATATGTATAGGAAAGACATGTCTGGTTTTCATTCTGTTTTGGATTTGTGCTTCCTTTGAATTGAAAATTCCCAGAGCCCCAGAGATTGCTTATGTGAAATGCATTTGGAATTGTTACAGGTGAAATACAGTGTTATTGTTTCAATAGCTTGTAATGGACAAATCTCTTGGTTCAAAAAGTCACAAAGCTAGTTAAAGCTTAAAATATCAATATAAATATTAATGAGTAGAGATTGTTTTTTCCCATTATTTTTCTAGTTAATACTGTTATTTTAGATAAAAGTATACTCTCAAGATACATACAGTAAGATATGATACTTCTTGTACAAGCAATTTGAAGTAGGGATGTATTTGCCAAAAGTTACAGCTTTCTCTTCCACCAGGAATTCCATAAAAATCTGGAGGCATGCCTATGCAGCCTTTATTAAGGCAGGCAACTGCATGTTGTGGAAATAAGCTTGCATCATGCTTGCTCTGATATATGATTAATATAAGTATGTAATAGATATTTATTGTCTTATGTATGTAGAATAGTATTTTTAGGGTAGTTTGGATGCACTTGTGTTCTTGCTTCTTTTACCCATGGAAAGTGGGAGATTGAAAAGCTGAAACCATCAGGAACATCAGATGAATGCTGAAACAACTGCAGTTGCCAAGCTCATTCCAATTAGAAGCCTTAGAAAAATTAGGCTGTACAAGTTATGAAAATAGCTGCATAATTGTGTGAAACTTCTTTTCAGACAAAGATTTCTCTCCTCAGAGGCCACCCTAGCTCTGTTTCAATACAAAATCAGCTTATAATCTCTCTGGTAAGCAGTTAGTACTTTTATCAGTGGAAAGGAATTCTAGATCAAAGGAAAGCAAATATATACTAGAGTATTAAAAATTCTCATGTAACTGAAAGTGTATTGGGTTGTTTGAATGCTTATCGTAGAGATATTTCTTAAGAAAATGTCCTGTTGGAAGAGCAAGGGCAAATAGTGATGCATCTGTTCATGAAGAGGCAAGTGGAAGAATGTTTTTGTGGGCTAGCTTATTCCTAGGAAAAATGTTCTGAAGAACTACTCAGTTATGCATCAGGCTTTTAGCTTGGTCTGCTGAATTCCATGAGTACCACAAAGTGACCACATTCTCTCCACTTCACCAGTTTGTTAAACTTGAGATAGAAATTTTATTGAAGCTCCTGATTCTGAATGTAGTGTTGTTAAAAAAACTTGTCTTTTGTACATGACAAATCTTTGTGCCAATATTGTGTGTGTTTGCTGAGATACTGTAGGAGGAATTTCCATATTATTTAGTGGAATTTCCCAGTAACGGTAGACTTGTAAAGTTGGTATTTTGCCTGTTGTATCTAATCTAAAAACAAGTCAGGGGAAAACCAAAAGGAACTTTATGTGAATTCTAAATAGGACTGTATTTCAGTATGAGTAACTGACTAGATTAAAAAATCCACTATTTCTGAAGTTGGAAATTTAGACTTCTTTTAAAGGTTTTTGCAGTAAAATGAAGTACTTTCATACAGCAGTGTGGTGGTTTGACCTTGGTTGGATGGTTGATGCCCACCCAGGCTGTTGTGTCACTCTCCTTTACAACTGGAAAGAGGAGAGAAAATGCAGCAAAAGGCTTGTAGGTCAAGATAAGGATGGGGGAATCACTCAGCAATTACCATCATGGGCAGAACAGACTCAGTTTGGGGAAATTATTGAATTTATGACCAATCATATTCTGAGTAGGACGATAAGTAAAAGCAAACTTCAAAAAAACCTTTCCCCCTCCCCTTTTTATATTTTTTATGTGCTGTAACAGTTTTCAGATGCATTCTTCTTTCTTCTGCAAATTTAAAGATCACAGCAATAATGTTTTCATAGAAAAATTCCAGTGATGCTTTTAAAATTTACCTCTGCAATTAGGTAGCTATGGAGCTGTGTATGTTTAAAGTATGTACTTAAAGTTCAAATGTACTTTGAAGGTACCAGTGCAACAGTTGAACTGCCCAAATTATCTGCTTTTTTGCCTACTGGCCAGAGAGATGAATAAAACTGTAAATATTTACTGTCAAAGAAAGCATGAAATAGTTGTGTAAAGTAGGGAAGAAAATGACACTATTTTTAATAGGAAACAGTCTTGTAAAATCAGCTATGAAACCAAAGGTTGAGTCAAGGAATGTCCCTAATTACTTGATACCATTTCTCCAGTGATTCAAGCAAATGCTTATTTGAAGCTTTTATGTGGGAGAAAATTGCATATTACCTTACATACATTACTAACATGATAGAGGACTGATGTTCAACAAGGTTTCTAGTTATTTTTGAAGTTTATCAGCGGGCTGTGGGAAAAGGATGACAGTAAGCAAGGCTCAGCTCTTTGAACTGCACTCATGGGTTTTGAGGGCCCTTGTTTGTAACGTGGATTTGGGTCATGGACACATCCTCCTTTTAAAAAAAAAATCTGCAACTCTAGTGCTGAATCCTAAGTGTGGGAGTACATGGCCAGGGAAACGAAGCCGTTTGCCTTCTGAACGTGGAAAGATTTCTGCTACTGATTAATAACTAAGTTGCCACAGGCAGCTTTCTATTAAAATGGAGAGTTTCCCTTTCAACTGTAGTTCCTCAAGTGAATATAGTGCAATTTGAATAAAACAAGACTCTAGTGCAAACACCCTTTGAACTAAAATGATTGCCTAATTTGAAAAGTGACTGTATAATTTTCCCAATGAGCTAACACATCTGTCTGGACTGTAGCTTGTAAAAAAGAAACAGGACTATTTTAACATACATGTTGACTTGGAACCCTTCTGTGTTTTCTAGGATGTCTACATGAGGTCAGAAAGCATTTAATAAAACTTACTTGATGGGCTTCATTTGTTTCTAGGCACTTGCTTTAGAGTCTGAGCGTGGTCAAGGATGTCTGGAGCTGAAATTAGTTGAACTAATTCTGTAATCCAGCCCTCCCACAAGTTCATGTTGTACTCAGGTGGCTGCTGCTGAACCTGCTATGTCAGGGTACTTGTAACACTGATGCTCTTAGGGGAAGGAATTTTGGCAGCTGCACAGGGAATGAGTAGGTGAGGAAAAAAGAGGGAGAGAGCTGCAGCACTGCTGGGACTGGAGAATGAGATTTTAAACTTGGAGCAAGGTTCTAATTTTAAATGCAAGGTGCAGTGCTTTGACAAAACAGCCCAGCCACCACCAAGTCTGTTACTAGAAATAAGCAGTATGCAAAATTGTCCTGAACAGCAAAAGTGTGAATTGAAACACTTTTTTTTTTTTTTTTTTTTTTTTTAACCTGGACTTTGCTTTAAAATGAGTAAACTAGTTGCTGAAATAATGTAGGAATGTAAATTGCATTCCCTCCTCACCAGGTGGTTCAAGGAGAAGGGGTAGCAGCTTTGAATCTTCTTTGCCTTTGGAAAAACTTTGATGACTTGTAACTATTATTTCAACAGTTTCCAAGTAAAAGTTGGAATTCCTAGCATTGCCCAGAACACCATTTTAATCTGAGGATGGTAGAGCAGTGCAGCCTTGGAGAAATAAAGGATGTAACTTAGGCAAACGGAAGTCATGCAGAAGGCAAGTAGGATGCCAGCTCAGCTCTGCAAGGCTGACAAAGCAGAAGTTATGGAAAACAATGATGTTGTGCTTACTCAAAAGTGAGGGTCGAGGAGCAGCCACCTGAAAATTGGTAATTGAAGACCACTGAAAAAGACCCCCAAAGAATCCTGCAAGGACTCCAATAAGGGGTGTAATTATGTGTCTGGTTTGGAGGACAGGTGTCTGCCAATAAAGGCAGGAGCCTCTCTGAAATGGAGAACATAAACTCCCTCCCTCCAAATTAGTATAATATTCAAATTAAGGGGCTCTCAGGCAAAGATATGGGAATTAGAAATAACAGTTCTTTACTAGGAAAATTAAAATAGAAGTACAGTATTACAAAGAACAAACCCAAAAGACTGACAGTCAGAATACAACCTGGCACCCTGTCAGTCAGGGTGTTGGTAGCAGTCCCATTAAATGGTGGCTGCAGTCCCCCTGCAGTTACAGATGTTCAGTTGAAGCAATGCTCCTGTAGAAGGTGCAGTTTTCTTCTGAAGCTCCAGTGGTGATGTAGAAGGGCCTGGTGTTCCTCTGGAATCCAGTGGAAAATGCTGCCTTGGTGTTCCAAATCTCAGAGTTTATCTAGGCAGGAAATGCATCTCCCAATGGGATGATGGAATTTTATCAATCATACAGTGGGACTCAATGGGCCATTAACAGAAGATATCTTCCTGGTGGAAGAATGGGTTGGAGAAAAGATGAAGAACATTGCCCCACCTGGTTTTAACAGATGGTGATAGAATAGATACTTCACATCCTGTATTGCAACCTAAGACACTGTGTCAAATAAAGTAATACATATTCATGAAGTGAGGGGTGACCAGTGCACTGCAATAAAGAATGCCTGCTTTCTTATACTCAAAACTTGTTAGATAGTTTCTGTCTGTCTGATTTCAGTATCACAGCCCCAAAGTGATAAATTAGGGTAGCAGGCAACTCATCAGTTGGACTGAGATAATCTGTTCAGTGGACAAGCTTTGATGAATGAATGTGGAGCTGTACAATGGTGGGTAGTGTCCTGTAGCAGGACCTCAGTAATGGCTAAATGTCTGGGAGCTTTGAAACCCTGGGGGTATCATATGTCTGGATTATATTTCTCGTTTGTTCACAGATTCCTACCTTGTCTTGCTTAAACAGTGGCTTTTCATCACTCAATAGTTCTGTTCCTTAATTTGCTTTTGTGTTGGTTGGGGGCCTTTCATCACATGTTAGCAGCTATTGTTCTCACTTGTTTTAGCTTATGGACTGTTTGTTGAGCTTATTAGCTACAGGCTACTTGGCCTTCAGTAATTCAGTTTTATCTTCCCATTTCGAGTAGGGAGGTCTCTATCAAGTAGGGATCACTGAATTTAGAGTACCCAGATAGTTTAGCTGAATCAGTTGTGAACAGAACTTCAGCTCCTTTAGAAGTTCTAAACTGTTGTTTGAGAAATTCTAACCTTCTCTATGCAAGAAACTCAAGAGCTTATGTGTTAGATGTTGCCTAAGTATTGCCTCAGAACAGACAGAATTCTTTCCTTGGATAAACACAGGTGAAGTTCAAATAGTTAATCTGAGTGGGAGTCCAGAGATGCTAGCTGCTCTTTCTTCAAATATTGCACTTCCAAGTTGTTAAATAGAATGTTTATTTTGTGCTTTGTAGCAAAGGCAGAGTCCAGTCTTGTGAAAGAGCATTCAGATGTTCCTGGAATGGAACATGTGGGACGACTTGTGGTGTTTCCACGTCTAGCAGTGAATTTTAAACAAAAAACGAAAGAAAGCAGTCTTTATGTTTGTCATAACTCCTATCTGTGCCATAAGAATGACTTGCAAGTATTGCTTTTATCACTCAGTAAATATTTGATGCATAGACTTTTGGCACTGGCACCATCAGTAAAATTTTGTGCATCTTGCTGGATGGTGCAGGGAGACCATACTGTATTGCCTTTTGCTTTTCAGAAATGGCCTTACAGCTGGACTAGATACAAGTTAGAAGCAAAGTCATGATTTGTGGTAGCTCATGTGTCTTCTAGATTATTATCACAGCCTTTGACACTCAACAGGACCAAAGATCTCTCCTCAAAATAATGATTTTTAGAAGCTGTTTTGGCAAAAAGCAGATGACTTTGTTTATGGGTATCCCAAATGGATTCAGCTGACAGTCCTCTTTGCTGCATTCCATCCCTTGTGCAAGAGCTGAATGTAGTCTGGATTCTTTAAGAAACTGAATGCTAATCTTGCATCCTTTAAAAGTCCATTTAGCAACAGTATTATTGCTGCATTGTGTTCCAATCTGATTGTATGTATTGTGTGGGGTTTTTTTTCCTTTTCCCTGCTCCCAGTTCCATTGAGATGAGGTCAGATTTAAAATGGTTTCTTGGGCTGCCTTTTTTTTTGACTGGTCTAAATTATTGAGAATATAGTGTAGGTGTAAGCTGCAGTGTAGTGTAAGCTGCAGGATATCTGGCTTCCAACTTTTACCAGCATCTCTGTTGTTCTGGCTTAAAGTTGTGGCTGGTTGTTTTTACTTTTTTTTTGTCATTCTGCCAGGCACGTGGATTAAGAACCACAATGCTATGGGGGAACAACCCTTGTGATTACTCCTTAAAAATAAAGAAGGAATAGAAGTACTGTCCTAGTTCATTGCCAAGCTGGTATTGGATGCCAAGTGTAGTATTTCCAGAACTTCATTATCAATCCTTTGAGGCAGTATGGTGCAAGAAGGTGGAAAGAGATTGATTGAGTCTAAAGGTATATAAATGGCATTTATGAATAACAGTTTTAGTAGAAGATGAATTTTCTTAAGATTCATTCTTAGTGCTGAGAGTGTCATACTGGCAGAGCACCTTTGGAGTTCTTTAGTTCTGAGAAAATGGAGGAAACCATGGGCAGTGTAGATTTCTTCAGTGGATGTGGATGTTCATTCACATCAGCCAACAGGCCCTGGCTCATGGTTCAGCTCCCTGCTGCAGATTCCAGCAGCAGAAGGAGATGCTCCATGGGAACATAAGCACTATCACTGCTGGCTCTGTAACCTGCTGTTTTCTGCAAGCTGTAGGGCAGCTGTTAGAAATCCCTGTTGTTCTTATTTGATCAATTAGTGCATCTCTTCAACCCAGAAGGAATATGTTTTATTAGTTACATTCAGTAATTTTCATATTAATGCAATGTCAGAGGAGATGATAACATTGCTTCTTAATTAATGCTGGTTCTTGCAGGCTGCAGAGCCATGTGTGAATCTCACAATGCATATATTGCTCCAGCTTGGTAATCCTAAAGCTGTGTGGGAGCTGGAAACAGCTGGGCACCTTTTTGAACCCTTACAATGGTGCTGTGGCATACTGGGCACATCTAAGAGAAGAATATCAAGTGAGCTGGCTGTTTTTTGCTGACCATGTACATGAAAACTAACATGCAGTCTAACTTGCAGCATACTTGGAGTATATTCTATTAATGACTAATTTTAGATATTGGAGGAATTCTTGCAATTGAAATTGATGGCCAGTAATGGATAAGAGTCTTAATGTAGATACTGGGAAAAAGTGGATGTTTTAAAGGTCTGATTAATCTGACCAGGTGTAAACATCTGTTTTAACAAGGAGACCACTCATGACCTAACTATTACCCATATCTGCAATGACTCTGAAACATTTAGATGAATCCCACTGAAGGTATTAAAACTTGGCAACACTGCAAAGAATCTTTATCCATCTTTCAGGTGAAAAATTTTACTCTATGGACTCAGCATAATAAATCAGTATTAGTTTTGTTCTGCCATTAAGAGATACTTTTTCATAGATGCAAAAATCCTGCCTGTGACAAGCTTTATTGTTGAACAGCTTTTAAATACAACATGTAGTCAGAATAGAGTGGATTTGGGAGTCTTGGGTTATATTACTTAAATAAATTAAATGATTTGGAGCATTACTTTTTTTCCCATTAATAATATCTTGCAGAGCAGTCAGATTTATCTGATGTAAATGGCAGGAAATAGGTATCTTTACTGTTTTCTCTTACAAGAAATTTTCATCAAATACTTTTTTATGCTTTTCATTGTCTCTGTCCCTGTCAACAGCAAGGTTTAAAAAATAAATCTAGAAAATTTAAAGGTATTGCCAGGTTAAAGTATTTGTTATAAAATAGATTTTAAAATATTCAGAATTTATTGATAAATACATAAATTCCTCTTTGTTGCTGTTGGGGATCTAAGTGCTGGACAGTGTACCTGGATATAAATGTGCTATTACCATACTGTTGTTGAAGAATATATTGAAGACATTGATTAGAGACATTCATTAATTTCTATACCTTCTCACCAAACAAAATAACCTAAACAAAGGCAGAGCCTATTATTTTAAATCAACATATTATTTCTATATACTATTAAACAGCCATTCCTTGCACAAGTATTTTACAGATCAAGTTGATGGTGTTTTCCATTATATTTTGCATCACTGTAATCTGTATTTTGAAATAGTTTGAAGGAGACATAACAGAGGTCTTCATGACTTCTGAACTCTGTCCTTGAGGAGAAATGTCCTTGAGAATTTCAAAATACAGACAGATGTTGCAAAATACAGACAGATGCCCTGAACACTGCAGTTAACAAGTTGATGGCTCTGAACATTGACACTTCAGCATTTTAAACTTAGTTTTCATTTGAGACTAAAAGCTACAGTTTGTTAGGGTGCAAAGATTTGTGTGCCTCAGTTGTGTTCTCCAACAGAAATTTAAAATCACAATATCAGAAATACATGGCGTAGAATATTCAGATAAGTTGAAATTCAGCTGTCTGAACTTCTGCCATTTCTGAATTTTTGGGATGCTTGTAATATTTTAAGAAGGGCTGGTAGATGTGCTGCACAATCCACAGGAGCCCTATTTCCTTCTGGAATAGTAGCTGGAAGCCAGGCAGGATATTACCCTGAAATTAGCTATGTCTCTTTAGGCACCTGAATTGCTCCCCTGAGGCTGGTGGCTGGAAAAATGAGGGCCAAGAGGGTGGTTTGCTGAGTGTCTCAGGTAGTTTCCAGTTACTGAGTAGTGAATGCACTGAGAATGGGAGGAGATGCATTTGAGCACTTGGGTAACATGAGCTAGTCAAAGGCATTGAGTTGCATTATCATTCCTGTTTGGATTACATTTATACTGAAATACTCTTAATTAACCCTGTTACCTATTGTTCCCACTACTGTGTCTAATCTGGTTCCCTTAGTATGATCCAGATTCCTAGAAGTTATTTTTGAGGATTTTTTTGTCTTCACATCCGCTCAATGTTAGCTTGGGCTAAACAGAAGTGGGCTAAACACTCAAAATGTCACATGTTGGAGTGTAGTTTTCATCCTTTCAACAAAGAATTAAAAAGAACCAGCTCTTCAGTGCCTGAGAAGGTTCTTTGGGTTGTGACTGGGTCTAACTTGTCCAAATGATACTCTGCTAACCTGCTGGTTTTATAACTATGATTTCTGGGAATAGATGCATTGTACTGCAACTGCTGAACTCACAGCTGGTGGTAGATGAGAACTCAAAAAGATGAAGACCAGAGTATGAAATGTAGTGCTACAAAGAAATTATTATTAGCTGTGTTGTGCTCTAAGGCAGGGTCTAAGGCATCTTCATGCCAGAGATTCTTACAATTTTTTTTTATCCCAGTCATCTTTTTAAAAAATTAATTATAACATGTTAACATGCTGCTGTTTATGGAGAAAGGTATTAATTTCCTTGTTCCAAAAACACATGGATGCAATGCACTTGAGCATTGTTGTCAAGATCCTAGAGTAACTGCAAAATGCTATTTCAGCAGAATGTATACATCTAAACAGCATTAAACCCACTTTCAAAATGTTATTTCAAAATGAAATACTTGACTGATCAGAAAAACTGATGCAAGAGTATCACAGAATCTTAACAATCTTTGCATGTTATATGTCTGAATTCATTACACACCATTTGGAAATAATTGACAATTTCAGGACTGGAAAGAATGTATTTTAATTTTGATGAAATGCTCATCACAGTCAGCAGTGACAATTGGTTTGTTGGCAGCTTCTGCATCATCATTTAGACATGTTCATTGCAAGACAGTGAGACCTACTGTTCATCATCTTGTACTTACACATTGTCTATCCCACAAAATCAATGTTTCCTTTTGTTAGCACTATGACACTTCTTACAATTGTGTTGTTGAAGAAAATACATTGGACAGCTTTGGATGTGAATGTAAACTCTGCCATCAGAATTTCTTAAGGTATTCAGGAGTGGCTGGAGAGTCAGTGCTTGCAAAATTTGCAATTTTTGAAGTCTAATACATGCTATCTAAAATGTTTGAAGATTGGGCATGTATAGCAAGGACAATGAACCATTTCACAGAGCAGCTGAAATATTTTAATTCAGCTCTGCAGTGCTTTCCAAGAAAGTCAATGTACTGCAGCATAAAAACTGGCCTGTAACACTCTTCCAGAGGGGGGATTACAGCTAATAGTCTTTGTCTGCTTTTCATTTATTTGCATTTTAAAGGATTTAAAAGAATTTAAATTAACAATTAATTAATTATAATTTTAATAAACTTCTTGCTAGATCAGTGGTGGGTTGGAATGTTGATATCTTGGCAGTAGGTGCCAGTTTTCCCTCGAGATGTGCCTGCTTATTGGTTTAACCTATCTCCCCTCTACTAGCAGCAGCAGGCTGTCACAACTAGATGGGAGCAGCTTTTTCTGGAACAAACTGGTTTGAAGAAGTTGCCAATTTTGCAGCACCAGTAGTGGCTTAATGAGAAGCAAGAGGAAAGCAGTAATTATTTTAAAAATTGCTTCAGATGTTATTGCACATGATACTGCCTCTCAAATTAAGTTTTCTAAGTGTTTGTTCTTAACTGGGAAACATGACCTGTGTAAATATAACCAGTTTACTCTCAAACCCATGCATTTTAATGATGAGCCTTGCAAGTATTAATGGTATCTATAGAAAGAGCAAGAGGAGAAAAGAATGTGTAGCTCACAGTTGCAACACCCTAATTTTCTGTGTAATTATGTTAAAAATCTTATAGCTGGTGCTGCCTTCAATCTCTGGCATACCTTTTATTAGTTTTATTTAGAGTGTCCATGTTTTAGACATTGTAACTGCATGTTTAACTTGCTGTTAATGTTTTTTGCTCTGAAATCTGTATAGTTAGAATTTCAAGCAAAACATCTGTAAAACTGGGAAAGATTGCTGTACAAAACCCTAATTATTTATTCTGTAATGATTATGTCGTTGCAGGTAAAATTGCCAGTTGCTTCTGAGCACTCTATTTAATAAAGAGAGCTCTTTTCCAGAAAACTAGTGGGTTTTTTGACTGATTTAATCTGAAGAAAGGGAATTATTAAGTCCTCCTTTTTTTAGTAAAGCACTTTGCATCTACTAACAAAAATACCCTCTTGGATCTACAAATGATCATCCAGTGGCTTTATTAAATTGGCTCTGAAACCTGTTTGCAACAGTGAAGACGCAAATGAGTCAAAATTGAGGCAAACCAGAACAGTCTCCTCCTATTGTCTTGGGAGGCTTCAGTGGTCTCAAATGTACTCCCAGGAAATTGAGTTTGGAGTTGGAAATAATACTGGATAAGCTATAAATCCATTCCACTGATCAGCTTGAGATGCCCTTGTGAATGCAGCATGTAACTTGTGAAGAAGACTAAGAAAGGGCCATGGATTTTCCCACCTCAAATGCAGCCTAGCATTCCTTTAAAGAGATGCAGGAGCCTGTAGCCAGTTGGGGGAAACACTTTTCTTTCCTGGCACAACCCCATTGAGTCCATATTGCAATCCCTAATCCAGCTCACTGCAAGGCAGCACAAATCTTCCTGTTGCCACAGGATAGAAATGAAGGAGCAAGGAAGCATTGCTACTTCTGTTAGCATTGTGGTGTCCTGGCCTGGTTCAAGCAAAATCTGCATCTGAGATTCCACAACTACTTGGTTTTTGTAAGAATGCTGCTAGAAAGGGTGGAGGTCTTCTCTTTCATCCTACTCAAGAGCCACATGTGCTTTGATCCAGCTCCCTTTACAGGTGAAAAAACAATGCTCCTGATGCTAAGATCCAGCTATTGAGATGTGCCTCTGCCCAAATTAAGGTTCAAAAAAGATCATATGCTGAAGTCAATAATACAGATTTTATTTAACATAGAAAGTAAGGGAGAAAGGTAGAAAGAAATGGAAACTAGCAGAAAGAGATCAGGTAGAAGATAGTCACTACCTGTAGATCCAACATTCTTTTGATTTTTATTCATCCCTAGGCTTTTCAGTAGTGGGAATCTCCAGGTCTTTTCACTATTCATACATATTAGCAGAAAAATCAAATTACTGCTCATTGGCTTACACAGTTCTACTGCTCTATTGGTTCATTGATTCCTTTGCTTCTAATGCTAATTAGTCCATGTAGTCAGTCTCCCTCT
The DNA here is from genome assembly GCF_903797595.1 of Erithacus rubecula. NCBI lineage: Eukaryota > Metazoa > Chordata > Aves > Passeriformes > Muscicapidae > Erithacus > Erithacus rubecula. The sequence continues at coordinate 4,770,076 of NC_136686.1, forward strand.
TTGTTTGAGTTGGTGGTTGCAATCTCCCCCTGCAGAATGATATTTTACCAAGTCCAAGCTGATTTCAGCACAGTTGCTGAGCTGGCTTTCCTTGTAGCCCATAAATTCTGCAGCTGTGTCCATTATGGGCTGTACATTCTTCTCCCCCAGCTTGGTTCACCTCCCCCTAGATCTGAGATAGCACTCAGACAGTAGCACCCCTTTTATCTCACGTTCCTGCTGTGGTGCCTTATCTTACAGTCCAAGTTCCAGCTATCCAGGGAGGCATTTTCAGCCAGCTTCAGTGGCTGCTGGTGGTGGTGGCAGATTTCAGCTGTCCCAGAATTTGGGGTGATCTTTGTCCAATTGTGTGCATATGAGTTACTTCTGCACCCACATTTCCATAATGGGAGTTTTTGTCTGGATGCATTACCCAGAGTGAGCTAACACAATCTCACCTCTGCCATCCTGCCAATCCATTCTGTGCTTATCTCATGGCAAAGTCCTTCTGTGGCTGTGACAGTGTTTGAGACAGCAACTGTGTTCTTTAACTCCTTACACCTGGAACAGAGGAGCAGATCAAAATGTGGGATCTGCTCAAACACTATCCTCACAATTATCATCATGATGATTATGAAACTCCTCCCAGTTTAAGTCATATGTTCTCACCTTCCTGTGCTTGCTGCATTAAAAAGAGATAAGAATCTTACAGAATTACTTTGATGAATATAAACCCTGATACTTGAGATCTTTTGCTTAGTCACCACCCCAAGGCTGACTAAATCTGGGTTAAAACTAATTTGTTTAGCAGTCATCAATCCAAAATTATAACTAAAGCAAGTTTACCCCCTCTCACAGAAGAAACCCGACATAAGGCTAGACAGTATAAGGAATTCTAGAAGAGAAAATTAATGAAGATTTTGAGAGTTATAGGCACTTTTCCCTCATTTTACCCATTTTCCATCTGACACTAGAAATTCTAATTGATTTCTTGAACAGGCAATTGGAAATATTCTGTTGGTGAAAAGACACATAAAGCATTTGGTTTATGTTAGTATGTTTCCTAATTTCTTGCCTCCTCTTCCTTGTCTTCCATATTTTCAACTCAAGCTGACTTAAAGACCCTGGTTAATGCTGCTGATCTGGTTCAGTGGCTCCAGGTTTAATCTCCAGTAGTGGTGTTGTCTTCTTTCCATCCTTGTGCTGCTTCTCATGTTGTTTCACTGTAGTCAGTAGTGCTTTTGGTCAGTGAAGCAGAGCAGGGGCTGAAAGTGAAGCTTGGGAGGGCAGGAAAAATACATCCATACCTGAATTGTTTTGCCAGCTTCATTCTGTGTCTATACCCATCTCCCAAACACATGCAAAGACCAACTCAGACACCTGTGCTGACCTTGATAAAAGGAACAGAGCAGAATGTCCAAGTAAGGGAACAATGTGTTTCAAAGAACTAGATAAAAGAGTGTGTAAGTCAACACACAGGATGCTTCACGTAGCTGGAACCAGATGAACAGATAATGAGGAATACAGTGGGTTTTGTGGAAGTTATGTGACAAGAGGCAACAGTGCATGTCTTGAGAAATTCAAGGAAATTCAAGGAATTGAAGCTCACCTGTAACACTGGGGGCTTTGAGTGAATCTGATCTTCAGAGGACCCTGTAGGAACATAAAAGGACTCCTCCTAAGAGGTGGATGCATGCAAATCAGTTCTAGGAAAAGTGATGTGTATGTATTATCCAGGAAGTACACTGTAATTAATATTTATGGTCATGGAATAAATATCCTTTTGTAAAGTTTTGCAACACATCAGATTGGAGGAAATAGCCTCTATGTGTCCAGTGTGATGGAATAAAAAATACCTTATTTTTAATGCTTCAAATTGTCTTAGAAGTCTCCTCCCTAGATGGTTTTGGTGTCAACCCAGAGCACTGTGCTTTGTCAGGGTCAAGAATGAGCAGTGAGGGAACCGAGGGAGGGTGGTTTGTAATTGGTGCTGTTGAAGAACGTAAAAAATAGTCTTTTTTGGAAAGTGTGTAGCTTGAATATTAAGAAATGTATTCATTCTTGACTGTGGTAAATTGATTTGCTTAATTACAGGAGAAATTCAGTACTTGCAGCTCTGCTAGCTACTTGACTTACCAGAACTGAATTTCTCAATTATCCTTGCAGATGATGGTATAAAAAAATGTTACAAAAGTTGTAGCCAAAAAATGGAATTTGTATATCAAAGGAAGCTGCACAAATGTGTATTGAAATGCAGACTGGTAAAATGGCACTTAGAGTAAAATCAGGCTTAACATCATAGCTGTTTAGATGAAAGTGAAATGCCTTGATAACAAGTGAAAAACTGCTTGCTGGTTTTCCAGAATGAATTGCTTTAGTGAAACGGGTGGACTTTTATTGGGGCACTGATTTATACTGAATTGCCAGTTAAATCTTGAGCATCTGTTGGAAGAATCTTATGAAAAAGTTACCTAAATCTTGTATGAAGCACTTAGAGTAAGGAATTAAGTTCTTCTGCAGTAAGTGAAATATTTAATAGTTTCTGTACTTCTGCATTTTGTTGTAAAAATGAAATGGGAGCAGATTTAAGCCCACGCTGGTTTAGTTAAATATGCAAGTGGTGAGTTACACCCTAGTGTTGAATTCATTGGGTTAAACAAGTTAAACAGATCTTTTTAAAGGCCCTAGAAGGTCTCGAATCTGTGTCAGGGTAGACTTGCATGACTGTTTTACCATAGGCTTTTTGCATGTGATTTCCATGTACTAAGTGATTATTTCAGCCTAATTTAGTTTCAATTGCTTCCTTTTTTGATTGTAATGACTGTGGTAGTTTTCTTCAAGCAAGATGTCAGTGCCTAGCATTTCAGAGATTTTTCTAGGATGTTAAAACCAAGCCTCAGTGCTAATAAGACATTTTCTGCAGCTACAAAAGGTGTCTGCTCAAAAATGTTAATATAGATCTTTTCCATTTCAACCTAGTCTACTCACAGCTCAGCCCCAGGTTTTTTTCCATTCTGTTGAGAATGGAAATTGTTTAACCCTTTGTGTTACTGGTTCTTAGTTTACTTCAACCTGGAGCCTAAGAATGTTTCTGTCTTAGAATTGTACCCCATTGTGTCTTTTAGAGGAGAGGAGGGAGAGAGCCTTGCTTATTTATTCCTAAGTTTGTCTTGCTTTCCCTTACTTAATTTTGAAGGTAGCCATGATATGAATACAGGTCCATTCTTCCTCTCTACAACCTGCCTGATTAATTTTGAATGTAATGCATTTGTGTTCTCATATGACATGGATGAAGGTCAGTCACATCACCTTGCTGCCATGGATGTGTGTGTGGATGTGTGTACTCAGTGTCACTTATTAATATTCCACACTACTAAGTGTTTACTTTAATCCATTCTCTAACAAATCATCAATGGGAATACATTTCCTTTATAGTAAAATAATTATTTTTTATGAGATTAAGGCAAATTCCTTATGGCATTGAGACAAGACAGTGTTTGACCTTGGGTGATAGAACATATAAAGAACAGGTAAATGTTACTTAAGTGATAAATGAGAATTTGTTTTTTCTTGCTCACACCTTATTGGCAGGAGAGTATTAAAACATTCTTTCAAAAATATTTATCCTTGCAAGTTGTCTTTGAAATTGTTTTAATATATCTTAGTTTGTGCAAGCATAATCAGATATTTTTTTTTCCCCCCAGTCGGTGTTATCCGCTGTCCCATTTGTGGTCAGGAATGTGCAGAGAGACACATCATAGATAACTTTTTTGTGAAGGATACCACAGAGGTTCCCAGTAGCACAGTAGAGAAATCAAATCAGGTAAGTGCATTAACATGTAATCAAGTTAACACCTTTTGGATGTGTGTGCATACCCTTGGCTTCTTGCTGTGTGGCCTTTTTGTTCTTCATATGCAGACAGAGCTTTAGGTACTTAGACATCACAAGGGGTAGCTGCTTTAGAAAATCAGTTAAAATGTATGAAAATGCACATTAAAAAGGTGGTTATTTTTTCAATAAACTATTTTTAATTGTTGATAAAAACTTGCATCTTAGTAGCAAAAGATGAAAGTAAGGAATAGGCATTAGAATGGAAATTTCTGTACTTTGAACAGGGTATTTGAAGCAGAGACTTGAATAGCACTACAACAGGAGATCTAAGTGGACTTTATCACATTACTGACAAAACATGGGATTAAATAGCTGGAGTCCTGTTGCCAAGGAAGAGGCTCAAAATGCTAACTGGGGAGGATGGTATATTGTTGGGGTTTCTTGTTTGTTTTCCTCATGTAGACTGCTTTTTCTTTCTTCTGCAGTCAAGTAATAGCCATCTCATAAAAGTTGGTTTTCTGGAAGAATGATAATACTGGGTTGTGGATTTTTCTCATGATGTTTTTTGAGGAGGCAGGTACTAGCTAGTATGGAAGCTATACCAAATATAATAGTCACATCTGTGTAGGATCACAATTGAACAATCTCTGTTAGCAAAATATTGCATGTCTTCATTTTTAGCTAGCAAGGGAGTATCTCATGCATCTCTTTACTCATGAACTTTTTATTAAACTCCAGGAACTTCCTGTAAATAATTTAGCCTCTTTGAATGTTACTGCATTCTTCATAAGAACAGTACAGTAAGGTTGCTATATGGATGTGGCTTGCATTCCAACTCACGCCCTAATATTTGGATGATGGTTTCCTTTTATTTTGGAAATCCCTCTTTTTCACTTTCCCATTTTAGTGGGGGCTGTATTCATAGCTCTTGAGCTGTTTGCTTTAGGGGCAGCTTCTTAGAGCTCCTTTATTTTGGGTTCTGTTTGTTTCAAGGCTCAGCTGGAATCTGTGCTTGTGTGTGTGAACAGCCACATCTCAGGAGCAGATGTCAGGACCCAGTGAGGTTCATGATGCCAACTCACTGCCTATTGAAGGCATAAGTGGTGTCCTCATCTCTGAGGAAGAGAACTTCTGTCTTGCAAGCCATTAAACTGTTCAAATTTTAAGGAATTTTGAAACTAGATTTCTGAGAAATGGTAGATCTTACCTGAAACTGAAATAGAGTTGCTGGAAGTACAAGTTGTGTTCTTGCAATGTGGGACTGTTTGAACTTGGCTTTTTTTGGATTTAGCAATGGGAAATGTTGGTTTGTTTGTTTTGTTTGTGCCCTGGGAATTGCAAGAAACTGAGTTTTGCAGATGGTTGTGAGATTTACACAGTTTCTTTAAACTGTACCAGTAAGATTGACAAAATGAGTAGTCCCTGTTGAAAATTTGATCATAACTTTCATGGTGACTTTAAAATTAGGAAGAGAAGCAAGATAGCAAATAATGTTAAGCAGAAGCAGTCCTAAATCTAGGGGGGGTTTTGAGAGGGTGGGGCTCTCCCATAACCTCTGCTTTGTTATGTAAGAAGTCCTTGAAGCTGCTGCTTTGGGGAGTGGTGATAGAAATGGAATTTTTAGTTTTCCTTGGGAGAGGTAACTTTTCTTTTTAAAGTCTCTGATCATGCCCTCTTCCCTCTTAATACTTTTTTTACTTCCTGTGAAAGTTAAGTGGAGAATTCTATTCATAGAGTGGTGTGAGCAGATGTCTAGGAAGTTCTTGAAAGCATTTGTGTTTCCTTAAGATCCCTTCTAGATTTTTGTCTTAGTCTTCCATTCTGTATTTGTTCCTGCCTCTCCCTGACACAAACCAGCAGGTTTGCACTTTGGTCTGTTCTTCAGCTGAGGTCCTTGGCTGAACTCAGCACACTTTCTGTAGCACTTGAAGGCAGACCAGCAGACTTTGTGACCAGCAGAATAGGACATTCATGTGCTTTTTTGCTGTTTTTTTTCTAAAAAAATGGAGCCAGTTGTTTTGTTAGATGCCTCGAGTGAGTGTGTACCTTACCTCTTGGAAATGAATGATGTGCAGTTCTCTTCCTTTGAATAGATTTATTTTGGTGTGATAATGAAGCTTTTTTGTTCATTTCTTTGTACCTTGACATGAGAGAAAAAAGCTACACTGTTCTGTAAACTTCTCTGTTGTGGAACAGCAAAGTTAACTCAATAATAGTTGAACTGATTTAGTGTGCTGTCCAGGGGGGAATATTATTATGTTTAAGGATGACACAGCCTTCTAATAAGCCTGTCTTGTTTTGCCTTTGAAGGAGCAAAGAGAAAAGAAAGAAAATTTGCCATTAGCATAGGCAACAGATCAGAGAAATTAGAGAAGATACTGACACTTTGTAGGAAATAGTGCATTGCATCAGAGATCATCCAAATTCTATGCAAAACTGTGGCTATTGTATAGGATTTTTCTACTGAGATAGTTAATTTGTCTTCAATAGTTTTGCAGCTTTATTTGAGCAATTAAGAAATTAGAATTAGAAGCAAGGCATGGGTTTTGTGCAAATATTGTTGTGGCTTGGAAGCACTGGTGTATCCATGATTATCCTTATATGTGTGTTGTCAGGAAGGACTGCTTTATTTCAATCCAACACAGACTGCAGAAGACCTCTTGCAAATTAAATGTTTGCTTCAAAATGGTACTAATGCTAAAGCAATTTTTAGCATACTGAATTAAAACAGCAGGAGTGAATGGCATATTGTGGAGCCTGGCATTGTAGGAAGAGAAAAATAACTAGAACCATGGAAGTGCTATTCCTCTGTCTATAATCATGTTTATCCTACCTGAGCCTGATTTGGGCAGTTCAGTATTACTGGCATAGCTGTGCTTTCTAGCAATTGCTACTGAAAACTTCAAGAGCACAACAAGTGAGCATGAACAATGTATAGAACTCCCTAGTATGTGTTCCATGAGAGATTTCCTGGGTAGCATTAAAGGTTTTGTGCTGGCTATTAGCATAGGAAACTTTGCAAAAGAAAAGAAACTTAAAGCAAATACAGCTGAGATCTTCCTGAAAGTAATTGTTCTAAGTTGTGAGAGCTAGGACATAAATACTTTGAAAGTGCAGATGCTTTCTAATTTTTTCCCCATTGTGATTTATTGAAAGACTTGGCAAAATTATTGGCTTCCAAAGAGAAGTTTGAAAATAAAAATTAATTACACTTCATTCAAATGAGTGAGCAGAGAGGGGCTTCAGACTTAAGAGATGTAGCTGAAGCAAGTGCTAGATTTGGGTAAGACTAAAGGGTACATGACTGAGGGAAATTTGGGGGATTTAGCAGAAGTACATGGCCTATGCAAAGCCATGAAAATAAAAATGAGAAATGTGAGATTGATGCAAGAGAGAAGACCTTAGAGGTAACATGGGTGTTGGTGCAGCATACTGATCCTGCAGTGCATTTTAGTCTAGGTTCTAATTCTCACAGCTTCTGTGTCCAAAACAATGTATCTAAAAATATTTTTGATTATAAGAATAACTTTCTGTATCTTCACCAGTTACTGGCCTGAGAGTTTAAAATATTGTGTTGGAATGAAGAACAACTGAGTTTTATGTGAAATGATGGGAATGTAGTAAAAAAACAAGGTATCAGCTTAGATCTGATACTAGATCCAGATAATAGGAAAGCAAGTCTGACTGCCATAATGAGGTGATTAATGAGGAGAATTTGGAACAATAAGTTTCTTTAAGTTTGTGTGGTGCCAAAGGAACCAATGTGTGTTTTTCCAAAGAAGAGCTATTATGCTTAAACAGCTTATAAAAGCTGTACCTGTGACCAAAACATCTTTGAAAGCCAGTGGTTTATTGAGGTGGGTAACAGACCCAGGAGGAGTCACAATATGCTCTTGTATGCTTTGAAGAGATGTGATATTGATGGGATGGTGGGTAAGAGGGACATGTTGATCAGATGTTGTGCATTTTGAGCTGTCAGTAAATGGTTCATATTTAGAATTACATGTAGTCACTGTCTTTGGTGTGTGATTTTCTGTGTGTCTGATAGTTTTATAACAATTAGCATCAGTGAGGTTTGGATCCAGTGGGGGAAACCACTGCATCTAATTTACATTGGTGAATTTTGGAGTTCACTGAATATTAGTCTGGACTACTTTGCTCTCTTCCTTTGAAACCTTTGCTTGATTACTTAATCTCTTTAATACTCAAAGTGTATTTAATTGGAAGAGTGGTTACTTACTACAGTAGCTGAGAAGACAGGCCTGTGACCTCAAATGTTGCAAGTAAATGTATTTTTTCTGCCATAAAAGCTTGTGTATTTACTTAAAATAGCACTTACCTGCAACATGCTGAGTAATTTCTGCTTTCATTAAATTTGACTGAAGGCTGAATGAACAGTTCCTGGGGTTATAAATACTAGAACTCATAACTGAATTAAATGTAATTACTAGAAAAACTCAATGAAGAATAAATGTCTGTCTTACCAGAATAAAGGTTTATATGTTAACTAGGGAGATTTTTCTTTTGAAATCACTGAAACACTGCTTCTGTGGATCACAAAAATAAGAATGAAATGAGTTTTAGGTTTTGTAAGTGCATAACAAATATTTACAGAAATTATACTTCCATGTACTTTAGCTGTATGGCTTACTTTAATAACTAGGAATTCTAGCAAAATCCAAGCTATATCTGAAAATGCTATTTCAAATTACAAGTGGATAGGAGCAAATGTGATGCTACCTAGAAGGCACTGCTGTTTTGGCAGCTTGAGTCATGATATCAATGAAAAGCTTTACAAATCTGTCTCATGTCCACTTGGTGGATTTGAAGAGTATAAAGGTGGGATATGTATTTTTGACACTCCAAAGGAGGAGTTTGGATTCACTTGGCAGCACCTGATTATTGGTTATTGAATCACAATTTTCATCTCATTCCACATACAGCAGGTCAAAGCAGTTGGAAAAAAACCAACTAAGGCATATTGAAAAGGAAAATAGATGAAGCCCTTGGAATCTAGGGAGAATTAATAGCTTGAGAAATTCTTTGAACTTACCTAAATGCCCTGGCATGTTTTTCATCTGCCTGTTTTTGCTAAAGGTGATCTGGAAAGGCTGTTGTGGGATGTTTGGGTAGTTGGTTTTGCTTTTAATTTGGTTCCTGCCTATTTTTTTTTTTCTGTCTTTGTTTTGCTTGTTTAACTTAAGAGAATGCCTGAAAGACATTTTTGTTGTTTTTCACTGCTTATTTTGTTTCTTTTACACTAGATAGCCAAACATCCAGTATGTTATTCTCCATTCTGACTTTTAAAAGCATGTCTGGATATTTGGAGGCACATCACAATCACACTTCTCTGGCAACAAGACTGATGTGAAAACTTCCTTGTTGTTATAAATGACATTCTATTTGTCCAATTTATCAAACATCAAGATTAAATTTAGCAGCAATATTTTTTTAATAGCAGCAATTGTATGTAAATGAATACAATCAAAGTATATTGAATACATATATTTGAGTACATACAAACTTTGGCAGTGAAAATTTAGTATAATTGAGGTTTGTTTAAAGCATAAACAAAACTGACTGAGGGTACAGGAGGGGCTCACCCTTCCTCACATGCCAAACAAACAAGCCAAAAATCCCACTTATATACTATATATTAATGCATATTAATATAGAATTTTCTGGAAAGCTTCTCCTAGCTTCTATTCCTAAAATCTATGTCACTGTGTTATGTTGCACATGCTCCACTGGTATTTAGGGGTCTCTCATCCTTTCAGGAATCTTATTTCTGATGAAGGCTCTGGGTCTTTCTCGTGTTTGCTGTGTGACCTTGCAGGTGGCACAAGCTCACTAATCTTGGGGTTATGTAACTAAGCATATGTTCCCACAACAAACCTCATCCAAGTGTCCAATGCCTGGAATTATCCCAAATTGGCCCATATTTCCAGATGCTGTTTATCAACCCTACATCCTTCTATTACTCCCACCTAACGTCTGGAGGATTTCATCTGCTTTGTCTCACCATTTCCTTTCTTTTTTTGCTTTGTAACAGTTATTTTCTATTGATATAACTACAATTTTGCTAATATAGTTACAATTTAGTTAGCACAAATCACATTTATCACAATTTTCATCTCATTCCACATACAGCAGGTCAAAGCAGTTGGAAAAAACCCAACTAAGGCATATTGAAAAGGGAAAATAGATGAAGCCCTTGGAATCTAGGGAGAATTAATAACTTGAGAAATTCTTTGAACTTACCTAAATGCCCTGGCATGTTCATCTGTTGAAGGTGATCTGGAAAGGCTGTTATGGGAAGTTGGTTAGTTGGTTTTGCTTTTGGTTCCTGCCTATTTTTTTTGTGTCTTTGTTTTGCTTGTTTGACTTAAGAGAATGCCTGAAAGAGTTTTTGTTCTTTTTCTCTGCTTATTTTGTTTTTACTGGTTTTTGCTGGTTTCTTTTACACCAGAAAGCCAAACATCCAGTATGCTACTCTCCACTCTGACTTTAAAAAACAAGTCTAGATATTTGGGGGCACAGCACAATCACACCTCTCTGGCAACAAGACTGATGTGAAAACTTCCTTGTCCTGCCCATTCAGTTCACTCTCCAGTCAGCATTGCTGATGTAACTGAGCCTTGGGCTAAGATGGTGTAATCCTGGCTTGATTACACTCCTGCAGAGGATTCACTGGCACAAAAAGGAGGAGAGAGCTGGCTAGAGAGAAAGGAGGGAGAGGATTTTTCCCCCCAATAATTAAGAATACTTTTAAAATACTTTTAAACTGATGTGCTGTTGTTGCTATCAGTGTTACTTTCTTGCTAAATCTGAAACCACACCGCTATGCCAGATACTAAGGAAAACCCCCACTCTATCCCAGCTGAAATCAAGATAGAAAGAAAACATTTTCAGTTTCCTGATTACAGTTCACTTCCTTTTATTGCTTTAATTCCATTTTCTAGACGTTTTTATGATGTCCTGACCTTGGTGTTTTTTCCTAGTCTACTGGTCTGGATAGGAATAAGATTTTTTTTTTTATTAAGAGAAGGGGAAGAGAAAGAAAAACCAAGGAGAAGTTAAATTTTTGAGATTATTTTGAAAAAGAAAACTTTCAGGCCTCATTTTTCTAAAGAAACAGAAAAAGGGGGCACAAGCCCAATTTTTTCTCCTTTGCAGGTCACCTTTAATGAAAAGAAACTGCTTCAAACTCCAAGTGACAACAAGAGGGGTCAACAGCCCTTGTGTTGTAACTTCATTTCTCAGAAGATACTTGCTTTGAGAGGTAACATGATCCAGAAGAATAAGCACAGCATTGAGAATCTGGAACTCATGTTCAAATTCCAGTTCTGTCAATAACTTGCTATCTGGCCTAAGGCAAGTTTTGTGCTAATTTTCCTCTTTTTCCTGAAGGGGAAACTGGAGCATAGTTCTATGTATATATATATATTTATCTGCATAAGATAGAAATATTTCCTTCCTCTTTCACTTATCTATATTTACCTTGTGTGGGTGAGGAAGTCATTTGGTTGGGTTTTTTTAATCAAACCGAAAACAAAACTAAAACCTGAAATTTTCTCCTTGCTGCTCCTGTGAGCAGAAATCTGTCACTGTGATCTGTAGGATGTAGCAATCTTCAGGCACCTTGAGTCTTTGGTTTGCAGCAGTGCTAAACAGTGCCAGAAATAGTAGTTACCTAAAGAAGGATCTGCATAAGCATGTTCACTATTTTTTACTACCAAACCTCACTGAAGGCAGGACTGCAAAGGGATTGTAAAGAGAGGGTAGAAATGAAATGATATTATGAATGTGTGAAGTGGTGTTGTCCATCATTGAGAGTTTTCAGCTGGCTGTTCAGATTGTGGTACTGTAACAATTTTGTCTTGTGTATGTATTTACTCTGTGTAGAGTGATTTTGGTCTGCTGCCATGTTTGTTTGCCTTACTTTTCTTTTTTTTCCCTAGGTCTGTTTGGTATAGTCCAAAGAGCCCCAGAGGTTAACAGGCCACAGTTTGATAATTCTTATGCATTGGTTGCAAATCTATTCTGGGGTAGCTTTTTTGACAAACTTAAATAGAATACAGTCTTCAAGAGGTGATGCTAAGTCACCAAATGGATGACTGGAAGCTGATATTAAAGCTGTGTGAATTGAGAGAGGCTTCTAAAATCAGAGTAGTGTTAATTGTGTTCTGTCATTAGTAAATATTTCACAACAGCATTTTGTACACACTAAACATTGTTTGGCTTCTAAGTGTGCAGGGAATGGCAGAAAGTAGAAGTCTGACTTTTATCATGTCAGGCAAAGATTTTAGGGTAACACTGACAAAATGACCTGTTTCTTTGAAAAGTCACATTCAATTACTTCTATGCTGTTATTTATAATGTTTCTGTACCTCAGGCAGTTTTCTGTTCTCATTTCACTTTTTTCAGAAAACTATGGAACTGCACTGATGATGTATGAAAAATAACCTGTGTGTGTGTATTCCAAACTTACTTTAACAGCCACCTTTTCTTGCTCTTGTCAGGTCTGCACAAGCTGTGAAGACAATGCAGAAGCTCATGGGTTTTGTGTGGAATGTGTAGAGTGGTTGTGCAAGACCTGCATCAGAGCTCACCAGAGAGTTAAATTCACAAAGGATCATACTGTGAGGCAGAAAGAGGAAGTATCTCCAGGTAACATATTTATAATTTCACAAAAAATTTGTTTCTGCATTGAAAATTATATTAGACCAACACACTTTTAAAAAGAGTGATAACTTGAAAGCTGGTTTTCTGCCAGTTTTTTGTCTCAGGTAAGCTGAATAATGGTACTGGTTGTTTTAAACCACTGAATACACATAGATTTTATCTTTCACATAGATTGATGGCAAATTATTGTCTAGACTTTGGAGATCAGCTGCAGAAAATACTTCTTTAGTCATTTGGATCCAGAGGTCTAACAAATTAAACATGAGTTTTAACATGAGCTTTACTGTTGTATACAGCAGGAAAAGGAGCACTAATAGATTATATTTTTTTCAGCATTCTCATAAAAATCCAGCCAAAATTAATGTCTCAGCTAAGTTATTTTTTGACCTTGAAATGCTTTGCCTTAGAAATGTAAGGGAAGTATATTATGAATTGGGGCATTTTTCCTCAGTAGGATCTAGGGTAATTCAGGCTAGAAGGGATCTCAGGAGATGATCTAGTCCAGCCTCCTGCTTCAAGCATTCAGTTCTGAGTTCTGTTGTTCAGGCTTTATCTCTCTGGGCCTTGGAACCAACAGTGCTGAATGTGGTGTACAGTACAGCCTCTCTGAGAAATTTTAACTAATCTGTGGTAGAAAAGGTTGTATTTCTATTCATTCTGTACCTCTTTTGTTGCAGTTTTTCCCCACTGTGTCATTGTAGGAGAATAATGAAAACATGATAGGATGCTGACAAGCATTCTACTGGTTCTAATACATCCATTGGACTTGCATAGTTTTCTTGTAAATATATAAATTCCTTTTTTGTTTTTAGCAATTGTTACATACTCTTTTAAATATATGTATTAGAACAAATATTTTCATTCCACCTTATCTAGTATTATGAGGTAATCTATTGCTCAGAGGGTATCTTCCATCATGGTATTTTGAAGATGTACACTGTATTCTGTATCCCACTTTCACACATGGGTAATCAAAAGTGAGTACTCAGTGTACTTTCAAGAGAGGACAAAAGTGAGTAGAAGTGGCTGATGGATGTTGGGCAGAGCATGACTTGGTTCTAGGAATGGTCTCAGTGTACTCAGGCTCTTTGGGAGGCAGTTTGTTGATGAGTTGGAAAGAATTTTGACTGAAGGATTCAAATCTGAGACTTCTTCCAGATTTCTCAAAAATAAATAAATGAATGGGTATGAAAAAGAGACCTTATCAATCTGCAGAGAAGGATGTGTGAAGCCAGTTTTCATTACAGGCTGTATAATCCTTGTGAACTCAGGGTGCAGCCTGACTCCTAGGAAATCAGGCTTTGTCAGTTAAATTGTTTAAAGAAACAGATTGCATTTCTATTATCTAGTGGTGTTTCCTGCACCCTTTGATATTTGCACAGTAGAAACTGAAGTGAGACCTGTCACCCATTAAGAATGGGGTGCTGAAAGGAAGTTCAGCTCTCTTGGTTATTACATTCTGTGTGTTCTACACTTTGAATGTCCATGTCTTGATATCCTCAAAGTCCTTTCCACCAAGTCAGCTGAGAAAGAGCACAGAGCACAAATTAACTCAACCACCCCCTCATCTCCATTTAAGAAAGGAGCTTGCTGGTTGTGCAATGTCTTTTGCAGCCACAGCAGTACTGGCTACTCCTTTTGTAAATAGTTTTGTGGGGCCAGGAGAGATTATGTTAAAACAGGCTCTAAATATTTTCCATTAGAGAGGGAGCTGACTCCATGCTTGAGCAACAAGTGAAACATGGCAGTTGGAGCTTTTGGCTGTTACAGTCTCAGTGAGTGACCTGATACCTGATTTAGGGAGTGCAAATCTTGAACAGGTTCAGTAGGATGTACTAACACTGTCCTTTATTCTACAGAGGCAGTTGGTGTGACCAGTCAGCGCCCAGTGTTCTGCCCTTACCACAAAAAGGAGCAGCTGAAGTTGTATTGTGAAACCTGTGACAAGCTGACCTGCCGAGACTGTCAGCTGCTGGAGCACAAAGAGCACAGGTACCACAGCAGAGTGGATGCTTTATCCATCTCACTTACAGGAAGGTAGCCTGAAGTACATTGTAGTTCTGGCTGTATGGAACACAGCTAGGTGAAAAAAGAGCAAACTAAAATTTTCTGCTCAGACATGAAACTCAAAAAAAAACCAGAGATTGTATCCCAAAGAATGTGACTGATGAGTGTGTGTTGCATTTAGAATAAAACCTAATTCTTCCAGTTGTTCATCTGGTGACTTAAGCAGTAGACCTTTTTTGCAGTCAAGTTATTTGGTTAGAATTTGTTGCTATGCAGCTCTTCAGAGAGTCCTTAGAAAACACAAGGGCTGTGTTATGCAACTGTACACTTATGTGTAATTTCTCCATTTGTCCTTCAACAAGATTATATAACAAGATTACCAAACAGTTTCAGAATGGAGCAAATAGGGAGTTTTTTGCTGTGAAGAGCCCTTTCAAAGAAAGAGGTAACCTACAATTTGGCTGATATTGACTTTGACAACACTATAGCACTCAAATCTTTGTGTTGCTGTTCTTTTGGTTATCTCTTACTGGTGGCTGAAGCTGAAAAGCAGAATGATGTACAACTTCTGAGTGCAAGGCAAAAATCTTGCTGGTTAACTCATACAGTAGTGTTTTGTACAGATGCACTCTGGTTAAATATTAACAAACTTGCTCTACCTAATGCAACCACCAAAGGGCTTACTTGCCTGACCAGGTGAATGTCAGTAGGTGAAGAAGTGCTGGCTGCTCCTTGGAACAGGCTCAATACTGCTCTTGTAGAGTTGCAGTCTTCCTCTTTTATTCTCCTTTTCTTAGGATTTATATCCATTTTATAATGTGCCACCTCTGTTTTTTCCTCAGATTGTTAAAGATTTCGGTTCCTTGATTTAAAATGTTGCCAACTTCTACCAACTCAGCAATCTCTTTATTTCTGCATCCTAGTCTTTCATGAAGTAATAGTTTACCTGCATTTTCACATTCAAAAGTGATGACCACCTCAAAACATTAATATTTCTTTTGCTAAAATTAGGCTATGGTCACACAATATCCTTTTGTATTTATGAAAATTGTAAATTCTTCCCCCAGTATGACAGTAAATAGACTATAAAATTAAATATACTATAAATGAAATATATAAGCATTTGCTGAAATGCTTCCTCTATGACAGTTAAATTTTGGATTTAAGCAGCCCCTTTCTTCAAATAAAGAAGTGTTCTTTTGTAAGTCATGCTGCTTTTTAGCAAGCATATCACACTTTTTACATGTGTAAATCCTCATTGCTTTTTACTACAGGTACCAGTTTATAGAAGAAGCTTTTCAGAACCAGAAAGTTATCATTGAGACACTAATCACCAAATTGATGGAGAAGACTAAATACATAAAATATACAGGGAAACAGATCCAAGACAGGTTTGTATCAGATTGTGAGGGTAAAACTGGCAGAAGTCAACTTTGCTTATACTATAGTTTCTTGAAATGTTTAAATTACTGTATTTTGTACCTTTCTTCTTTTATTCTTCCAGAAAAAGGAATTCTTAAGTTCACTGTAGTGACTGTTGCCTGTTCAGTATGGTTGGTTGTGTTAGGTGATTCTTCTGCTCAGCCTGTGGCCTTAATAGGCAGCACCAAACAACTTAAGCAATAAAGACTGTAGGAGACAATCTTAAATGCTTCTCACCATCTGCAGATTATTTTACTTTGTGTAGATCCCTCTTAGAAAGTGAAAGGTTATGATACATGTTTTCATAATGTTTGTGACATGTATTTGAAGATTTATGCTTGGGGCTCTATTCACTGGGTACTGCAAACCTGGGAGAAAAATAAACGTGTAAAATGCAATCTGCAGCCATCCTTTGTGGCTGCTCCTTCAGCAGAGTTCAGGGGCAGCAGCACCCAGGGAGATTCAGCACAGTCAGGGATGCCAAGTGTGACTTGAACCCTTCCCTCATCTTTGCAGTTAAGGTTTCCCCAATATAACATTAAGCTTTGCTGTTATGGATTTGAGCACTGCTGTTGAAATGGCTAAATTAGTGCCATTCTACCTTAGATGGAAATGAGGCTTGAGCAGTTTGGTTAGCATGGACCATTCCAGAAAAGTGCAGGAACTCTGATAATGGACAGTTTTAATTACAATGAGCATTTAATTTTTATTAATGGCAGATGTCAGAGTTACAGCATGAGAGTTTGCCACCAGATAATTAATTCTATCAGAGGTCACTCTTACTTGCTCTGTTTCTCCCAGTAATTTTCCTGGCTATAACTATCTGATGATACATATATTAACTGTTGCATATGACCAAGTATTGTACTCTAAGCAACAGATTTTTTTTTTTATTACTGTTTAGAGGATGGGTTTATGAGCTAAAGAACATTATTTTCTATCCTATCTACTTTCAGAATCCTTGAAGTGAATCAGAATCAAAAGCAGGTGGAACAGGATATTAAAGTTGCCATATTTACACTGATGGTAGAAATAAATAAAAAGGGAAAAGCTCTGCTGCATCAGTTGGAGGTAATTTCATTTCTATCATAAGAAGAAAAATCTCAGTCTTAATATTTTTTTCTATGTATTCACATTAAAGTAAATTTCTAACATTAGTCCCCTGTGCATGTCCTCTCATGATTCCAAAGTGAAGCTACTTGAGCAAGTGGGGTTTTTGGTGGAGGAAAGTTTGGTTTTTGAGGGGTGGCCAGTTTCTTTCTCCATGCTTTTACAATTCATAATTTTACATACCATGCATGAAAAGTATTCTATCAGAACTTTTCATAAATTCAGTAATCCAGTTGCAAATCACAGGAGAGAATTGTCTAGAATGAATACCTGGAAAAAATTATCTCCAATTGTGTTTTAAAAAGTGTGTGTGTGTGTGTGTGTATGTAGAAAGGCACACACATACATATATAAAAATATATGTAAAAATCTGTCATTAGCACATAAAGTCCTGATATCTTGAGTAATTGTGTCAGTAAAAGTCAGAAAAAACTGACTTTTCTGTTTGTTAGCTGTATCAGTGGGCAGGAGTCCTTTTTAGAGGAGCTCAGTGAAACCATGTGATCATTGTGAATTACCAATATTAAAGTTAATGCCTTTTAACTGTAAATTGAACTTTTTGACTGGAACTGCTTTTCTATTTGCAGACTCTGGCAAAAGAGCATAGGATGAAACTTCTGCAGCAACAACAGGAAGTGGCAGGTCTCTCCAAACAGCTGGAACATGTCATGAATTTTTCCAAATGGGCAGTTTCCAGTGGGAGCAGCACAGCACTGTTGTACAGTAAACGCCTGGTAAGGTTAGAAGACAAGTCACATATACATTCACATGTCAGGACTACTGGGGTATTACAATTTTTAATTATTTTCTACTCATTGGAATATTTATATATGGTTTTTGTAGTTTTGTTATGTCTTTGTTCTGTCAGGTTCATCTCCCACTGAAGTCTTTCAAAATTGATAAAAATTAAATTAAATTAAGGCTTTTCTTTGTCCAACAATGACAAATTAAATATTTCATTGCTGTAGTGACTCTTAAGATCTGTTGCCTCACTAAGCTGACTGTTCATGAGAAACAGAAATCCTAGAAAATTTGAAAGAAAAAAAATCAAACCAAAACCTTACCTTGATTTTTCCAAGGGTTACTAAACTAGGTGCTTGATAGCAGAAATTTGAGGCAATGTTGAGGAAAAATGCTAGATGCTTTTTTTTTCCCCCCCAATTCCTGTAAACTGGTTCACAAAGTTTTTTTGTTTATTTTTTCACTGGTTAGTTGAGAACCTACCAGGATGGTTTGGGTTTGCTGTTGGTTTTTGGTGGTGGTGTTTTCTTTTTTTTAATATCCATTATTGATACTGCAAGCTATAGCAGAATATTACTTGTTTTTATCAACTTCAAGTAGTTAAATTCATTTGGTCTGCCTTATTTATAGTGCCTCAGCCAGTCATATTTTTTTTTTTAATTGGATGGAGAAAAAGGACATCAAACTGAGTCATGTTGTTTATAATTGCTTAGTGTTGCCACCAAGACTCTGCTACATGAGTAAAAAAACAAGTTGAGTTTCAGGCATCTTAATCATATAAACATTAGGCAGCTGAAAGAAAGGACCATCTAGCCCAGAAAGCCTCAGCAAATGAAAAATATTTTTCAAAAGATCAAATTAAGCTTTAGAAAGTTGGTGCTGCTCAGGAGTTGAGTAGATAATCTATCTGTGGGCATTTGGAAAAATCTATTTCCAAGGATTATTGCATAGAAGAGCATGAGGAATTTCTGCTCCAGCATATCCAGAGAGAGGAAGAGATATCCATCAGACCTAAAGGCAAACATTAGTGCTCATTGTACTCTCAGGCTGTACTTGATACTACTTGATTCTGGTAGTGTACACAAAAATCCTAAGGAAATCTCTATGCAAAACAGTAATAATTAAAATTTATTATAATTTTTCCATGGTAATTTAAAAACCTTGAGACACGTTAAATGTTTTTTGAATACAGTCTTAAACTGACCTGCCTAAAATTGAAAGAAAAAAGTTGTATACTGGAAGATCTTATAAAATTCCTCTCAAAAAAAAAAAAAAAAAAAAAATCCAAACTTGTATAATTTAAACAGTTAAGATTATTTCACCAAGTATATCTCTTTCCAGGAAATAATCTATCACTTAAGAAAAACAAGAGTTGAACTCCTCAAGGTTTTTTACCTGCTATATTTTGGTGTATCAGTTTCTGACATTTCTAGTGAAACAACTGCAAGACAACATTTTCTTTTTAGGAACTAAATAAATTTGTGAGCATTTGGTAGAATATTCTCTTGTGTAATCACAGCCCATTTCTTTGAAACCAAGATATTGGAAAAATCTGAAAATATCTGTGAATCTGAGTTTTCAAAGACAGTTTATAAAAATCTGTTCTTTGGCTGTCTGAAGAAAGCTTAAATTTAGTACAAAAGAAAATTCTCTGTGATCATACTTGTTGCCAAATGAATGGCATACTTTGAAAGAAAAATGAATGGGCTAAAATAGATTCATGGGGAAAAAACATCAATGGTTATGTAAATCTGAACTTCACTTGCAAGTAGTTAAAGTCATTGAATATAATGGCCAAGTTTTTAGAAGGGTATGTATTTCTACAGGGAAGAACTGCTATTTTTTGTTTAAGCAGTAGTTAACTTCTTTTAAAAACTACTTTAGGAATAAGGGAAAGATGTTAAAAATACCTCTTTATTTGTAGCTTGGACACATTTCTCTATCTTTAACCTCTGTTCTCCAGGGGCTTGTTCAGGGCGGTTTTTGTTGGTGGGTTTTTTTCATTGCTTGCTTTGTTTGGTGTGTGTGGGGGTGTTGTATCTATGTGTGTTTGGGTTTTTTGTGCTGTTCAGATACATGGCTCTGGCCCCAGAGAAAAAAAATACAAACCTTGTTTTTGTTCTTGTTGTAGATTACATATCGACTACGGTATCTCCTCCGAGCAAGGTGTGATCCTTCCCCAGTGACTAACAACACCATCCAGTTCCACTGTGATCCCAGCTTCTGGGCTCAGAACATTTTCAATCTAGGTAGGATAATTTTTATTAGCCCTTTGGTGTCCTGTAACTACTTTGCAAGCAGCTTTCTTTTTGTGATGATAGTCTCTATGGTACTCATTACTTCATTTACTCTGTTAAATGTATTTCCCTAACTGTGAAAAACATTGAAAGTGCACTGCATGGGGAAAAGTATTATTTATGAATTCTATGATAAAGTATTAACAAACTTATCTTGTTTGAATGATCTATGTGATGGTAATAATAGTAGCTTTGAGTTTTCTGGTCAATATTTCTGATAATTTCAACCACAATGATGAGCACCCTAAGAACTCAACAGCTTAGCAGGAGGACTTGAAGGTTTTGGGGATCTTTCTCTTTCCACTGTTATCTTGGTGGGCATTTTTGTTTTTCTGCCATGTGCAGAAAGTTTTGTGAGATATCTGTGAGACATTTTCTGTCTTTCATCAGAAATTGCTCTCTCAGTGTACAGAGGTGCAAATGTATGATTCTCTACAATGTCAGAGGAAGAAAGTCTTATGGCAGTTCTTTAAGGCAAACAAGCTCTTTTCCCCAGATGTAAGGACATTGGATGGTAGCAAGGAAATTCTCCAATTCCTTCTTTATAAATAATTTTCTTAGAGACAGGAATTGAAAATGAAACGTGTTTCCAGAAACCAGCTGTCAGGCTTTGTGGTGAGAATTCTGAACTGCTGCTCAGCTAAGATGTTTCTCATGAGCTGACTTTTTCCTGTGTTTGGTGGGCTCTTTTTCTTGTGTATGTTTATTTAATAAACTTCTGAAATGTGGTCCCAAGTTCCTTCAGAAATGTTTTGGGTTACAGTCAGACTGTGTGTCACTGACAGTGTGATGGCATTTCTGCTGACTGCCATACTTGAGTATTGATTTTATTTATTTTGGTTCAAATAGGTTCTTTGGTCATTGAAGATAAGGAAACTCCACCACATATGCCCAAGAGCCCTGTGATGGAACCAAACTTACAGGCAGCAGGCAGCTTACCTCCCAACCAGCTCTCCAAGTTCCCCACCCAGATCAGCTTGGCTCAGCTCCGCCTGCAGCACATGCAGCAGCAGGTCATGGCTCAGAGGCAGCAGGCTCAGCGCAGAGCAGGACCTGCAGCTCTGCCCAACTCCAGAGTGCCAGGAGCCATGCAGCAGCCTCCTGCTTCTCATCAGGTGAGTTGGGACTGTTCTCAGAGTCTCTTTTTTTCCATGGCACCGAAGGAGAAACTCAAGTAAAACAGGAAAAAAAGCAGAGAACTGAAATCTAGACATATAATTTCAGATATCTTCATCTTCAGCACGTGGCTGTGTAGATGGTTTAGAGGACATGGTCTTTACTGAGAAATAAATTGGCATTTTAAACTTGCCTTGCAAAAAGCATGGTGACACCCAGCCTATCTATATTCTTTAAAAAAATGAAATGTAGTTGTATCCAGCCATATACAGTGCTTAGCAACATTTTTGTGTTTTTGTCACGTGATCAAAAGTTATTATCATTAGGTTTTTTTGCTACATCTATTTTACAAAATACCCAAGATTCTCTCATGTGTCTTTCAACATTGGAAACACTCTTACTGGCTCCTGTTGTGTCTCTTCATATGTTAAAGTAATTCCAAACTGTCAAGTTTTACATGGAAACTAATGCTTTTGGTCATTCAGATAAATGGTGTCATACTATTTGATTGCATATAATTTATGAAAAGTTTCAGAAGTTTAAAAAAGACTGTTTAGTAAAAAATGTGTGGAATATAGAACAGATCTCAGCTAACTTGCAGAACTGTTTTTGTTGTTTTTGTGCAGGCACCTCCACGGTTGATTCATTTTCAGAATCATAATCCCAAGCCCAACGGTTCAGCTCTTCCCTCACAACAGATGAGATTTCCCCAAAATCAGAACCTACCAAGGCCAGCAGTAAAGCCCAACCCATTGCAAATGGCATTCTTGGCACAGCAAGCTATCAAACAGGTGGAGTCTCTTTCTCTTTTCACTCTCCCATTTAGAAATTCAATATTCATTTCTACTATACTACATTCATTTCTACTATACTACTAGAGTGCTTTTCAATTAAAACAGAGACTGTTATTTTTCTGTTTTTCTAGGACAAGACACCCATAGTTTTGTTACTGAAGTAATGTCAAATTGCTTTCATTTTGACAGTTCTAAGCAGCTGAAGCATTAGGGAGGTGATCTACTGTGTGTGCTGTGCAGGTGTTCTGTTCTCTTACTTGCTGTGGTTTCTGACCACTTATGCAAAGCTTAGCATGGCCATGATCTGCACACTGCAGTCAGTGAGCAGACAAATCAGAAAATCCCAGTTTAGTGACTTGATAGTGACTTAACAGGAACCAGGTAAAACCTTGACTAAAAAGCTAGAGCTGTCATGGTTTCCCAGAGTATAGCAAATCTGAACTCTTACAAGTGAAGGGAGAAAAGAGAGTCCACAATGGTGAGCCCTCTGCTGAGTGACACTGATCAATGCCCAGCTGAACTGGAGCAGAAGCAAACATGTCATGTGTGTTCTGGATGTTTAGGAAGGTTCATCTTTAATAAAAAGCAAATTATTACCACACGAATTTCTGGGTGCAGGTAAGCAGGAAAGAATCAAACAAATCTGTGGCCTGAAAAGGGATGTCATCCCAGTTATGTTTGCAATGCTTATGATGTCAGAGAACTAATTTCATCTAAATGGAAGGAAGCTTTAGAATATCTAAGAAAACTTTTGAGACTAAAAGTCAGTCACTTCTGTTCTGTGCCTCTGAAAAGAAGACCTGCCTGTTTACAAGCCTTTCTTTAAAGATACCTCATTATTCAGTAATGTCTTTCTGAAACTAGAGGCCAGTAAATAGAATGATTAATTAAAAAGGAATTGAACAGAGTCAGATTTTGCCTGCAGTTGCCAGGAAATTCTGTTAAAGTCATTGAAAACTGCATACATTTAAATGAGAAAGAAATGTGGTCTGACTTGGCTGTGCACTTCATATCATGGTATTAAATGTCCATGTGGCTGGAGATCCAGTCAGCATTTCAAATTCTTAATGACTGTGTCATGAAGGAAAGCACAATATCATAGACTTGAAGGCATCCAGGTGACACTGTAGCCATTTATTTGGTAAAGCACTGGAGCAGTTGTGTATTCAGCCTACTACCTGTAATGCTTTTATTTCATAAAAACTGTTACATTTCTTCCACAACACTGTCAATGCAGCATGAAATATTAATAGATACTTAACACTGAGGTATAGTTTTGAATTTAAAGATTTGCATTAATTTCTTTTATTCATAGTTTTCAACTACTTGTCATCTTCTCTTGTCTTGTGAGATTGGTTCTTGAAATGAAAGAACTTCAGAGTAAATCAGGATTTTATGTTTGAATGCAGCTTCCTGAACTAAGCTGCTGGTTTTCTCAGATACTGAATGTATTGTCACCTGTTGCAAAGAAAAAAAAAAAAGTGCTGAACTGTGGATTTTTGTCTCTTCTTTTTAGTGGCAGATCAGTAGTGGACAAACTTCAACCACCCCTTCAACTGCAAGCAGCACAACATCAACTCCATCCAGCCCCACAGTCACCAGTGCTGCTGGGTGTGATGGGAAGAATTATGGTCCCCCTGTGATAGATTTGAGTTCCCCAGTGGGTAGCTCCTTCAATCTGCCATCTCTCCCTGATGTAAGTGTAACACAGAGGCAATGTTTTATGGATTCTGTTTTGAAGTCTTAATGTTTGTGAGAAATAGAAACCTTTTAGACTGAAATTCTGTTTGTCAAAACAGGTCTAGGAAATAAACAATGCAGAGTTTCCTGCACGTTGCTGGAAATACTCAGAACTGTTCTAGGACACAGCTGTTAGGCAACTAAGAAAAACAGGAGTACAAGTTGTAATTGTAATTGGACTTGTTTATTTGTATGCTGCATGTTTTTCTGCAGCCCTCATAATGGTCTATACAAAAATGTGTTAGCTTAGCTTTTGTTTACCAGTGTCCACAGATAGCAGTGGTTTGCTGATGGCATTTCTGGTAGATATTTAACATTTTTAAAATCTATTTTTAACTTACTGAAAGAGCTGTCTTGGGTAAGTATTAATGGTCAGCACACTGGATATATTCACAGTATTGTGAACTCCTCTACTTGTGTGTGATGGAGTTTATGCTTTTAAGATAACATGGCACAAATCACTGTAAATATGCTGACCTTGCCAAAGCTGCTGCATCCACTTTGGATACATCTTATCAAACATTATCTTACATACTGGAAGAAAAGGAACATTTCAAAAAATCATTCCTCCTTATCAAACCAGAGCATGTAGCTTTTACAGAAAGTTAGAATGCTGCATTAGGAGCCCCTTGAACAAAGTTAAGTTGTCTGGCCTGAGCCATGGTGGAAAGAACAAGTGTTGGTTTGCTGTTTCCATTTTAAGTCAATATGCATGGCTCCTGTCCAGAGGGCATTGATGTCCTTTGAGTTTCTTCCAGTCCTGTTAAACACCAGTGGATTAAGGGGTAATTTGTGTGTAGGTATTATCTTTTTGAGTGTATTTAATGTGAGCATGTCCAAAGAAGGTGTGGAGATAAACTTAATTCAATGTGTGAAAGCTCCCTCTCTGATTTAAGCTTTCTGTGTAGCCTGTGGAGAAAAACTGGCACTTAGAGAATCATCTGCTCTTAAAATGAAGCACTGTCTGGATTTGGCTATTTAATTTTTCTTTTTAGGGAAAGCAAGATGTTATGTTTCAAAGTCACTTTTGGATGGGTAAACTTGGTGATACATTTTGGTCTTTGCTTTCAAAATTACAGCATGGCAGAGGCTTTTGGTTTGGTTTTTGTTGTTTTGGAGGGGTTTTTTTTTCCCAATACTTACTGCTTCCCTTTGCTTCCCCACCTTTTAGATTGACTGTTCAGGAAACATCACACTGGATAATGCTGTAAGGAAGGATGGCACTGCAGAACAGAATCAGCCCAAACCCCCTTCAAACAGGACTGTGCAGTCACCAAATTCCTCAGTACCATCACCAGGCCTCTCAGGTAATTGAATGTGATGCAATTTTCTATGTAAGTGGTGCAATTTAAAAATCTAATGTGGCAAGGTAAACAATGATATCAGAATTAATTCTGTTTTATCTTAAAGATGAGAGATAAGAAAATGAAGGCCAAGTTGTAGAAACCCTAGTAGGAGGTAGAGATAATATTTTAGCATTGGGATCAAAGGTTAAGCATCCAGATCTTAAAAACAAGGAGGGGGGAAAAAAAGGATAGATTTTAGCAAATTGGATAGAAATCCATAGCAAATTGACACACTCAGGTGTACACCAGATTAAAACCTAGCAGCTGGGTAGGAGACAAGTATTTGGGAAAGTGAGATAGGGTCTAACAGCAGACTAACAATGGTGCCTTGGGTGGGTAGTGCAGCATTGGCACAGGATGACCAGAGGTTACTGTGATGGTGGCTGAATGTGGTGGACCTGGAGGATGCAGGGAATTCCTGTCACCATGGGAAGGTTGTGTGAGTGGGAATTCCCAGGGAGCACTCACATGATGGTCCCAGATTGTGACAGGGTAGCAGAGACAGCAGCAGGGCACTCACAGGCAGCACTGACAGCCCACTCAGGATTCCCAGGGCTGCTCAGCAGTGAGCCTCACAAGGCTCTTGGCCCTCTGAGCCCCAGACCTTTGGTCTCTCCCATATCCTGACTTCTTCCTGCTCACCAGCTCAAAGTTTCCTAGCAGTTCTCCTGTGAGATCTGTTTGAATTTAGTAAGACAAAACAGTGTGCAGTGATCAGGTGGAGAGGTCAGCCAGGCAAAGGTCCTCACCCATCAGCCTGCTTCATGTAATGGGTCCTTTCTTACTCTTCTCTTTCCCTCTGTTATCTCATGCCTTTCATGAAAATATATTAAATATTTCTCACTGCAGGATAAATTTTCCCCAAAACATGTGTACTTCTCTGAGTCTTGTCTCAGACTTGGCACAGACCTGTGCTCTGTTCTAATTGATGCTTCTGTCCTAGGAGGAATCAGTGTGACAAACGTGCACCCTCCAATTCGTTCACCCAGTGCCTCCAGTGTTGGGAGCAGAGAGAGGTAAGGAAGGAGTGTGAGAGAAGGAAATGAAACTTCCACCTCCACAGAACATGCTTCAGTCTCTTCTCTCTTTAATGCATAAAGATGTTGATTTGTCTCACCTTCTCTATTAACAGGTCAGGCCTGATGGTTGTTACAGCACTCTTTGCATTCTAAAAGCAGTAATTTCATTTGTAAAGTATTAATAGAACATCTAAAGATGTATTGACTCTATAAATGATAGCCAGATTAGCATTATTAAAAGAATACCGTTTATAAATTAGGTTTTAAGTTCAGAAAAATCAGCTAAAGGAAAAAGCTGCATATTAAAAGCCCTTGTGGAACTATAAATGACTTCAGATTTAAGGAACCGATGTTACAAAGAGGGTTATTAAGAATTTTCTGCTGCAATACAGTTAAGTGAGCACTAGATATCTACTGAGAGTCTACACAAATATTTTTATCCCTCACTGATAGAATATTAATGAACAAATATATGTACACAGTGTTGTTTGAAGAGTGCAGATCCGTTAATGCCTTGCAATAAATTAGAGCATACATGAGACATTAATTTTTCATGCAGAGAAAAATCAGATTACATTCATCCTACTTGAGTTAGGAATGCAGGTGCTTTTTAATCTAGAATACCTTTTGCTCTATTCCATTTACATGGTAAATTCTGTGAAGTACTCTTATGAACAGTTTAAATGAACAATTTAAATGGTTGTTTGAAGAGTCTTTACTTGCATTTAAAATTGTGATTTGATATGCTGCTGCTTGAATTAATTTTGTTAGATTTAAATTCTTAATTTTTATTTTTAAAAATAAGCAGGTATTTTAAAGTTCAATTGTCCATTCTTATCCTTTTAGTAGTAAATGCCTGAAAAAAGACAGGTCTAGTTCTAAGAGTAGGGTCTAAGTTTTGGTGGAGCTGCAAGGCTCAATGAAAGTTTTTTAATGTAAATATGTGTTTTATCTGCCTTATTCAGTTGTGTGGTTTAGAATGTTCAGTGGAGGTGCTTTTTTGTGTATGATCTGAAAAAAAATGAGATTATTTGCAAATTTTGCACTAATGGATCAAACTCTCAAATTTTGGGGTTGCACCATTAAAATTGTCCCATTCGATAATGCTTTTTCAGTATCCATCAAAGGAAATAAGCTTGGATGTTGCATTCCATAAAGGGAACACCACTCAGGATTCAAAGAAACAAAGTAGATTAACATCCTGAGGTCTTGGAAAGCATCAGTGTACAAAAGGTGTCCAGTTCTGACTCCTAATTTCCTTCTTTTCCTGCCTCTTCATGTCATTCACAGTTCTGGCTCATCCAGCAGGCCACCAGGAGCTGACTCTACACACAAAGTCCCTGTTGTTATGTTGGAGCCCATCAAAATTAAACAGGAGACACCTGCAGCAAATGAGAACTTTGATTTCCCAATTGTTGTAGTGAAGGAAGAGATGGAGGAGGAGTCCCGGCCTCGCAATGTAACGTTTACAGCTCCACAGATCTCCTTGTTCTTTGGAGGGTGTTTTGTGTTTATGGGGACTAAAATTACTTGGGAACTGTTTCAGGGAAAAACTAAAAAGTTTAATAAAAGGAAGAGGTGAAATTCAAAATCAAACTAGTCCTACTGCCAATTAAATTGAATTGTGTGATCAGACTGCTTTTATCTGCTGAAAGCCAGGGAAATGCTGAAATAACTTGACAGAGATGAAATTTTCAGGTGTTTCCAGTCATAGTGCAGGAATATCCATAAATAAGCTACTAGTATTTTGGACCACCAGAGATTTTTTTTTATTGGTGGAACAGCAAATACTGTAAGTGTGTTATAGTATGTTAGTAATTTCTGCATGCATGTTGCAAGCTGTGTCTGCTGGATGTGAATCTGTTATTCAGGTCAGTTTACACATTGTTAGGGTCACATAAATTCACATAAATACTGTTATCTAACTTCCTTTGTTTCTTCCTGCAGTCCATACTTACTTCCTTGCTGCTGGATAACAGTCACAGTTCCACTTCTGATGAAGCTGTTTTAAGAACAGATGCACCAGACAGCACAGATGACCAGCCAGGGGTACTGCAAGAGAACACATTTCCTGGGAAAACAGGATGGATGGGAACCTGCCACACTGGTGAGGGCAGAAAAGAGGATGATCCCAATGAAGATTGGTGTGCTGTGTGTCAAAATGGAGGGAAGCTCCTTTGCTGTGAGAAGTGTCCCAAAGTATTCCATCTTTCCTGTCATGTCCCCACATTGATGAGCTTTCCAAGGTAATTACTGACTCTTTCAATTCTATCTACAATTGCACTAAAAGACATTAGACTTGTATTGTGAAACCCAGGAAGAGCAGTGTCTTCTGTTTAGTCCTGTTTGTATTTATTAGCAGTTTTACTAGTTGGAGGAGATCTGAATTTTCATCAGACTTCAGCTTAATTGTATATTTTCCCACAAAATCTAGCAAAACTCTTCACTTACTTGACAATTAAGCAAGATCACATCTAGGGCATCTATTATTAAAACTGGGACACAGAATTGCCAATCTGTCATAAAGAGTTTTAAGGGTGACTCAAAGTAGTTGTATTTCTTAATAATAATGATCTCTAAAAAATAATTGAGAGATATCTACAGGAAAAATCTGAATTAACACAGTATTAAATATATTACTTCAGTGCTAAACATGGCTACACTCCAAGCATGGGATGTGTAGTGACTGACATATTTAATAACATCTCAGTCAGTGTTGAAACAAGCATTAAGCTTTCTTGATGGGCTGTTACAAAACCATTGCTCAGTTTCTTGACTTTAAAAATAGAGTTTAAAATAGATTATTTTTATAAGCATTAACAACATTTGCCTCTGGAATTAGTGTCTTTAATTAAAATAAACGACATTTTGCAATGCCCCAGCTTGGCAATGTCATAAAATAAGCTTGTTTGTATTAAAGGATAAAAACATTGGTCATAACAAGCTCATTGGTTAATGCTTTTGTAAATAATAGGTTTTCTGAATAAATATCAGCATAGTTTACTGGTGTAAAACGTTTGGATAGCAACCTAGACAAGCATGTTGATCATCTCTGTGCTACTCTGAACAAGCATACTTCTGGAAGTATAGCTTTGTTTTAAATGTCACACAAAAATGTTTCTCTTACTTATTGAAGCTTCAAATTCCAGGTTTTGGAGTTTTTTTAGTTAATGCTATGCTACAGCTTTATGCCATAAGGAAAGCTCAGTAAGATTACAATAAGCATTTATAATAATAAATATTATTTCTGGCAACGACACAAAGTAATCTTGAAGCAGATAGACAACTATGCACTAGAAGACTTGGTTTCTATTAAAATTAAATATTCAATAACAAGTCTTTAATATGCTTCATTTTTACTTGATCATTCAGTGGAAACTGAGGTGATGATGTCTGAGGGCAAGGGAGCCAAGAGCCACTTTGATGGCAGGTGTTCAGATCTGTGAAGGCGTGCACATTATTACAGGTGCATTGTGTTCCTGGGCTCCAGAGCACACTTAGCTCAAGTTTCTTCCTGACTTCTGATGTATCAGGTTTTTGTTCTCATCTTTGTGGGGTTGCTTGCTTTCTTTTTCCCACCTGTAAGTCTGCCAAACAAACTTTAATCTCTTAGCATTACTTCCTTCAAACATGCAAAATAATTTTGTTATTATTGTGTCATGGTTGCTTTTTGTTCCTGTTTCAGGAGCATAGAGCAATTTCAGAGGTTCACAGGGTGTTTTGGGTTGGAAGGGAACTTTAAGGCCCTCTAATTTGAACCCCCCTGCAATGCTCAATCTTCAACTAGATCAGGTTGCTCAGAGCCCCATCCAACCTGGCCTTGAATGTTTCCAGGGATAGGGCATCCACCTCTCTGGGCAACCCCTGCTAATGTTTCACAGACCTCACTTTGAACTTTTTCCTTTTATCCAGTCTTATTCTACCCTCTTACAGTTTAAAACAATGTTTCCATGTCAATCTGTAAGGTCACAGCATAGTCTATCCTTCATTCCAACCTACCACATTCTTTTTGATTCTTGGATATCTTAATGAATCATTCTTCTGTCTTTAATTAGTTCCTTGTTTTCTTGTATTACAGGATCTTTAAGTCATGGCCTGTGTCAGTTGTTGTGTATCTGCCACATCATTTCTGTAAGGCTAGTCCAGACAGAGGTGACACTGTCATAAATCATTCTGTGAAATTTAGACAGTAAAAAGTAAAACTTCTTGAAACAAAAATATATTCACCAATGCATGCTAAAACTGGCAGATAGTGAAAATTTTTGGATCACTCTGAATAGAAAACAGTAAGACTTTCTTTTTAAATGTGTGAAGTCTTCTGCCTTACTACTGAAATTAAAAAAAAGGCTGCTGCAGAAACTATTTGCCACTGATGAAGACACTTTATAATAACATACCTCTGGTAAACAGATGTAGTTGATCCCATAAGTGGTTATTGCTGGATTCTGTCTGTTGTGTGATGATTCAGCCCTCTGGTGGTTATCTGCAAGCATGCAGGTTTCTGGGATTTATTTGTAGAGAATTACATTAAAAACAAACTTCATAGTTTTTTCAAAACTTTCAAGTTCATAAATTTGTTCAAAAATCAGTGCACATAGCTTGCAGAACTAACTCTCTTACAATCTTATGTTGCCTTTTAAATCTGCAATACTGTCTTATACAAACTGGTAAAATCACGAACATCTCAAAGTTTTACAAAGTTTTACAAAGAATCCTGTCTATGGTAATCTCTGTAATTAGTAAGGTACTGCAGATCAAGCTTGTAGAGGGTATGTAGCTGTCACCACACAATGCTAACACTTTTCCTTCTCTGCAGCCATGTGGCTCCTTCATTTTCTCTGCAGTCATGGTTGTACAGGGCTCTTCATAGTGCTATCCTTAAATCCTGTGAGCTCAAGTGAAAAACTCCAGTATTGACAAAGGTAGAGACCATCTGTCTGTCTTTCTGCTAGGACACCATTAATGACACCAGTGCCACTAAAAGGAAACAAAGTTGCAGCAAAGCATTTTTGCCAGCTGTTGCAGTCTTTTGTGCCACCAAGAAAACAAGAGAGATGCAGGGAAAACTCACCCCACAGAGGAGGGATTTGCCCAGAAATAGATGCAAAGCTTTCTGGCAAAGAGTGCTCCCTCACTGAGGTCACTGTGTTTCTCTGTCTTCTCTAGTGGAGAGTGGATTTGTACATTCTGTCGGGATTTGTCCAAGCCAGAAGTTGAATATGACTGTGATAAACCTGCTCACAGCTCTGAAAAAAGAAAATTGGAAGATACCACGGGTTTGGCACCCATAGACCGCAGGGTAAGGATAAAATTATTATTTAAAACTTTTAAGCTGAAGCAATTTTAAACTGCATTAGAAACTTTTGTCAGTGTTTCACCTGTTTTCAGTTGGCAACTTGTGTAAATAACATCGAAATTAATATTTTATGTGGGGTCTTAGTCTACATGTAGAACCATTTATGGAAGAGTAGTAGAGAGAAGACTCCCAGGCTCATGACACTGATTAAGTAGGGGATTATTATTGCTAATACAGTATGCAAATGTTGCCAATGCAGTGTATAATATTAGCAGGTCTGAAGGGCTATAAGATGGGCAGGTTCAGCTGGAAATGTGCAGGTTTGCAGAAAGCACAATTGCAAAGCACCCATAGAGCTGCTTTAGGATTTTATCTCCACCTGTTACTCACCCACCTGTCCAAAGCTGAGTGTTCCATCCTCGTGCTGGTTGTTGCTGGGCTGGATCCACCTGGAAGCTGCCCTGCAGCCTCAGGTCAGTTTGCCCAGCTGGCCCAGTCTCCAGGAGCATTTTGTACCCTTCTGCAGGCCCATGTGTACCAAGATCAATCACAGCATCACCACTCCCCCACCTCTGGAATGCATTAATTATGCAAGCATCCAGACAGCTCCTCCTGCAATTCCCACTGGTGTTCTTATCTTAGGACAGATCATATTGCCCATCAAGAACAGAGTGTGTGTGTAGGACAGACTCTGTCACACCATTATTTTCATGTGCTCTGTCTGTATTTTGCATTAAATGTAAGTTATAAGCCCTGTAAAGATTCTGATAAGCAATCAGCAGGCTTAAAATCACAGAAGTATTTTTAGAAGCACTTTCAAGGCTCAAGATCCACTTTAATAGATTTGCATCCACAAAGAAAAAAATACTGAGTTCTGTATTTTCTGTAGTTTGTGATTGTAGAATAAGCCATGTAGGATTGCTCAGTCACTGAAGTATCTATTTTTCTTGACACAGAAATGTGAAAGACTGCTGCTGTACCTCTACTGTCATGAAATGAGTCCTGCCTTTCAAGATCCAGTTCCTCCCACAGTATGTACCTCACTTTTTTCTATTTTATGTTAGCAGCTTATTTGCCATGTTTCTAATGGCATTCTAAAGTCCATTATCATAGGTCAAATTCCACAGACATTCAGTGCTTTAAACATGTTTAGTCTTATTCAAACTGTCTGAAGGGAGAAGTGAAAGCATTGGGGATTTGGCAGGGGATTTACAAGTAAAATTCCACAACAACAACTTTTACTTCATACTTCAAAAATAGTTAAAGAAAGTAAGTTCTAACACTGCTACCTCATATCCTGAGTTACATCATTGAGAAGGTAAATTGGGATATATTTAGGGGTTTTAAACATTACCTTATTTTGAGAATTGAGGTACTCCATAGTACTAATATGAAATGGAATTTCTTACTGACTTGAAATTTGTTAGTTAAAAACAGTAAACAGTACCTGGGTGCATCAGAAGTCCAAGGATGCAAAGAACTACCACCATGATCAGATGAAAAGATGTTTTTCAGGACAAGTCAGTGGGGAAGAGTTCATCACAAAGCAGCATGTTCTATGCAGCCTTTATTCAATTTGAATAAGAATTCTAAAGAATATTGCAGAGTTTAATAATAAGAAATGGCACAAGAGATTGATGACTCAGATTATGGTTATATATTACTAGATTCAGGTATTAAAAATATGAATCTAGTTAGGAAAAAATAGGAAAAAAATATATATTACCACTGGTTTTCATTCTTATTTACTTTCTTATTCTTTCTAAAGAACAAAAATCTTAAATCTACAGCCACAGTTTGGGTATGGAAACCATTGATATCTCTAAAATTTGCTACCATTTCAAAGGACTTACTTCATATGGGGGTCTTGAAAATGAAATAGATAGCTTATTTGACTACACCTGAAAATAATGTCCAAACAACTTTGGCTCTATTATATGTAGTTAGTGGTGTTTTATATATTTCTCTTTGATTTCAAAATGGGCATTGGAAAGATTATATTTTAGCCCACAAATTGTCATACATCACTGTTAGTCCAGAAACTGCCTGCACATATATTAAAAGTACAATTCTTCTATCCTTGAGTTATACTTCCAAGATGAGACTAGGCCTTGCCCACTCCCTCAAATCTAAAGGTTTTTAGAACAATAAATTATGAACACAATTGTATTTTGGACTTTTTTTTTTTCTCTACTTAGGTCCCTGACTACTACAAAATAATCAAAAAGCCTATGGACTTGTCAACCATCAAGAAAAGACTTGAAGTGACCAATTCATTCTACACAAAGCCAGAAGATTTTGTGGCCGATTTCAGACTGATTTTCCAGAACTGTGCTGAATTTAATGAGGTTAGAAAAGTAGATACTTTTTTCAGGTTTTGTTGGCTTAGTTGCTTTCAGGAAAACTGTAACAGGGGTAGAACTTAAAATAACTTACTGTATTGCACTTACTTTGATGATGAGACTGCAGTGAAAACATAGATCAGATTTGACAGTGCTGTGGTCCGAGACAACTCTGCAGTGCAGATCTTTCCATAGAAGGGAGGAGGATGGTAACAAACACAGCTGAATGGCAGGACAGCAGCTAAAAGAAAGGGACAATTTTTTATCATGCAGGTTTATGGTGGGCAGATGTAAAAATTGGTTTAGTCCTCCTTGCTTCAGATGCTAAATTCAGTGGGATTTTCATTCTGGGAGCTCTGTACTGACCCTTAAGATTTCAAGTTGCATGTTAAGTAATTGTTATTATCCCCTACTGCACATAAGGGAATGTGGTGAAATAGAGATGCAGATTGTGAGTGGACCATAAAATGAGAGAAAAGTACAGTGCTTCTCCCAGTGGCCTCTGTGGTATTCTCATCCAGTCACCCTTGACTGCAAGGAATTATTCCTACACTGGTGATATCTGCTTAAGGAAACTTAGAGCTGTGGATGACTTTAGGACTGCTCAGTCTTCCACATTATAGTCATTGTCTACCGAGTAATATTTTCACTGTTACTAAAAAGATCTGTAAGCCAGAGAAGTATATAACACCCTGAGGGCTTATCTGTGTGTTTCACAGCACAACACAAGTCTGTCCCCCTGCTCCCACCCCAGTCAAGATTTAAGAATTCTTAGAATCTTTATAGCTTGGAGAACCCAGGCAGTGTTACTTTTGTGTGTGGCTTCTGTGGTCACCTGTCAGAGCCAAAAATCACTGGCTGTTGGCTGGAAATCTGCCCTCACTGTGTTTTTGTGCTCTTTGGGGCCCTGGAATGTCCTCCATTGCCGTTCATGCTGCTGACTGATATTTTTTTGTAGTTTTTACCTGAAAGACCTAATGTGATCTAGTTAAAAAGTTATTTCATGATGCACTGATGTTGTTAATTCACCAACAGCCCGACTCAGAAGTGGCTGATGCTGGCATGAAACTGGAAGCCTACTTTGAAGATCTTCTAAGTAACCTTTATCCTGAGAGAAAGTTCCCTGTCCAGCCCAGCAGCCAGAGTGAAAAAGATAACCCAGAACTTACAGATGACTCGGATGATGACTTTGTACAGCCCCGGAAAAAACGCCTCAAAGGAGAAGACCGTCAGCTGCTTAAATGAGCCACATGTGTTATGACAAAGTTTTTTAAAAACTGAGAATATTTATCACTGGCATCACTGTTTTGACTTGTAGGTTTGTGAATATTTACTAGACTTTCTACCCCCTGCCTGAAACACAAATCTAATGGAGATCAAGGCATGTGAAGAGCTTCTCTGAAGTTTAAACCCTTCATCTTTCCTGGAGCAGCTTAGAAATTGCTATATTTGTGGGGTGACAGCTGTTTTAACTTTGCTTTGAAGAAGTTTGTATAGAATTTAACTTCAAAATACAACATGGGTTCAACATGTGGCTTTCCGAGTTTGAAGAAAGTGTGATCTCACCAGACTTTTAATTTTACCAAAGGCATGTGGCTGGCTATAATTTGATCTCTCTGTACTGTATTTAACATAAGCCATGAAAAAAGATGGTGTAATGTTATTGTCCTGCAATTACTGATTGTTATAACAGAAGTGTTACAACAGCAAAGTTATTGGAAATTTTAAAATGTAAGGGAGAGGGTATCCAAACTAACTTAGTTAAAAAAAAAAAAAAAAAAAAAAGGAAGAAGAGGGTTTGTGTGCAATTTTCTAATGCAGGAAGTAAAAGACAGAATATTTTGGTTTGTACCATTTTTCTCACCACCAGCAGGAAACAATGGTATTTCTGTACTATTTTGTTTTAACAGGTGTCTCAACTGTGATGTACCTCTGTTTAAGGAAGTTGGTGGGAAAGTCTTGAGTGGAAAAATGTTTGTTTGCAAAACCAGTCATTTTTGTGAATTTTTAAAGAGGAGAGCAAAAGCATCCTTTCTGTCTAATTTCTTGCTGTTTTCCCATGTTTCTAAATATGTCAGAATGCAAACAAGTATTCACTTAGGAATACACAAGTTTGAAGAGAACAGGTATTGCTCTTCAGCCCTTCATCTGTCTCTAACCACCAGAAAATGAGGATGAATTACCTTATGTTGTTCCATCTGCTTTCCAGGAGCTCTGACAACATTGGGATTCCTTCTGCCCTTGGAGCACACCTCCAATGGGACCCTCCTGGAGTGAAAGCTTTCCATCAGTTCTGTGGTTCCAGCTGGCTCCCTGAAAAACTCCAAACTTAATCCAAACAAAACTTTATCCAACTCTAACCTTTTATCTTACGGCATCCCTGAGGGCTGTTATTTGGTGTTTAATTTCTACATGAGGGAAGATTCCCTTGGTCTTAACACTGCTGATGGAGGATGTCTCCAGGCTGGAGGGGAAGGGATTTGGGTGGGTGGGACATACCTGGGGGTGTGCAGGAGCTCCAGGAGGTCAGCACCAGGAATTGCTGTCTGAGCCCCTGTGCAAACACACCCTGCTGACATTCCCAGGTACTGCCAGCTGCTCTTGGGGTCATTTTGGGGGGTCAGTGGGGTCTGTCTGGGCTGAAGCATCTCCAGGTGCCTGTTCAGGGCAGCCCCAGCCCAGGAGCTGTGGGCAGCCCTTTATCCACATCCATCCCAGCACTGCCCAGGAATCCCAGTGCCCATCCCTGGGATGTGTGCTTGGCACACTGTGCCAGGGGCAGGACACTGCAGCACAGCTCCTCCCCTGCCAATACCGAGGACAGGAGGGGCTGGTTCCCTTCCTGGGGCTCCCACCTCCTCCTGCCCCCATTCCCAGCCAGCTGGGACACCTGGGGAACACCAAGGAACATTCCTGGCAGGGAGGGGGAGTCACTGAGGGCTCTGTGCAGCTCTGGGCCAGAAAAGCAGCCCCAGCCTCAGCACCTGCTGTGATTTTGGGCTGTGAACACTCACCTGCAGGAAATGCCCCTCTGCAGGCTGGACCAGCCCTGACACTCTCCAGAACCTTGGCCATGGACCAAGTGAACCCTCTGGACTTGTCCTGCTCAGTTCTTCTGGACAGGAACATGAAATGAACATCTTTACAGCTGCTGAGTAAATTCTGGAAAAGGTGGGAAACCAGAGTTATGGGAACAGTTTTTGCTGTCATGCCAGGTACTGGTATACGAGACAGAAGCAGGAAAAAAGAAGGAGCTGCATTTGCACAGGAATTCCCTTGCTGGCAGCAGCCATTCCCATCCCAGACAGGACCTTCCTTGTGACCCTGAGATCAGCTCAGGTGCTTGGAGCAGGGAGCTAAGAAGGACAAAATTCTGAATTCAATCCCCACGTGGGCCAATCACTTACCACTGTCTGAGCTGATGATCCTTATGGCTCTTTCCAATTCAGAATATCCTGTACTCTAAAAATGAAAAGTAAACAGTTGTCACCAGCTTTTTATACCCACGGGTTTTTGGACTACGAGTCCCAGAGAAAGTGGGGGAGAGGAGGGAGAGGATCGAGTCCCCCCTGGCAGGTGCCGTTGGAGCGGCAGGAGCGGCTCCGAGCCCCGGGCCCGCACCGGGCACAGCCGGAGCAGGAGCGGCAGCGCCGGAGCGGCTCCTCCCGCCCACGACCGACCCAGACCCCACCCCGGCCCAAACCCCCCATCCCTCCCACCGAGAAAAAAGCTGCTCCGCCCGGGACCCCCAGCAGACACCGGCAGGACCCGGACCCGAATTCCCGGGCTCGGGTCCCGGTGCCAGCCCCACCTCAGCGCCTCGGGC
Organism: Erithacus rubecula; assembly: GCF_903797595.1. Classification (NCBI taxonomy): domain Eukaryota; kingdom Metazoa; phylum Chordata; class Aves; order Passeriformes; family Muscicapidae; genus Erithacus; species Erithacus rubecula. The sequence goes on from NC_136686.1 coordinate 4,807,628, forward strand.
TCCGCGCAGCGCTCCGAGCGCCGGTCCGGCCGCACCCGGGACGAGCATCCACCCAGCGAGCGGAGCTGCGCCGATCCGCCGCTATTTATGGGCGGGGCCCGCACAGGTGTGAGGGGCGGGGCCTCACGGGCGGGAGGGGCCGCACAGGTGCGCGGGGCCCCAGCGCGGCTGCGCGGGGCGGGGCCCAGAGGATTTAAGCCGCGGGAACGGGATTAGGAGTTATTTGTCAGTCGGCGCTCAGAGCGGGAGGCTGCGCCGGCCAGAGCTCCATTATTCTTTCACATTTCTTTTTTTTTTTTTTTTTTTGCCTTTCTTCTCTATTTCTTTTTTTCTACACCTCTTTTTCTACCCTCTCTTCCTACCCTCTCCCACCCCCAAATTCTCCCTTCCGTTCCCCCCGGCCCCCCTCCGGTGCCGGTGCCGTCGCTCTGGTCCCTCCCGTCCCAGCTGGGCCGAACCCTGGGCCCGGCGCTGGCACCGGCGCTCCGGTGCGGGTGCTCCGTGTGCGGGGTCCCGGGCCGGAGGAGCGGGGCGGGCTCGGCGCGGGCGGAGGAGCCGCTCCGGGACGGGCGCTGGGGCCGAGCCCGGCGCTGCCGCTGCCGCTCCGGGACCCCCCAGAGCCCGCCGGTCCCGCACGGGAATCGGAACATTTTGTCCAGCGTAGGGAGGTAATTGTCATGGAGAAACCCCAAAAATAAAGGATATGGGGTGGGGTGAGCGGTCGGGGCACGGGCAGTGTTCTGCTTTAAACTGAAAACCCATTGAGAAAAATAAATCTGTGGAACAACTCATTTCCAATCCTGGACGGGCTGCCGTGTGACCGGCTGTGATTCCATCTGCTCCCCTGGGATGCGCAGCCTGTGAGTCTCTAATAAAGTGGCAGGTGCTAAGCACGACAGAAAATAATGGGAAAACTCTCTGGATCAGGGAGTGTCCCAAAGAGCTGCAGTGCCCAGCAGAGCCCTTCCATAGTGTTCTGTGGATCTGCAGTGCCCGGCATTCCTGGCTGGAATTTGGAGGTGACAGCACAACCCCTCTGTGCTGTTCCTGTGTCTCTGGCACTGCTCCCCATCCCTGCCCAGGGTTTGGGGGTTCCAGCACAGCCCTCAGCACATCCCACTGCTCCCTCAAGTCCCCTTTAACCAGGATCCTTTTCTGGGCTGTACCCAGTGGCTGTAACCAATTTTGGGACATCTCCCCTCTCCCCTCCTCACTGAATTCCCGCTGCCAAAACCCAGCCTGAGGCTCAGCTCCCCATCCCCTCAGTGTCCCCAGGGAACTGCACTTGGATTTCCCAATCCAGCAGGGCAGCAGTGCTGCTCTCCTCACTGTGCATCGACTGCAGGAACTGCTTCAGAAAGAATTCAAAGACAGTCAGAGAATGAAGAGACAATAAGGAAGAGCTGCCAGCTCCACCAAGAGCTGCTCAAACCCCTTCTCAGTGATTTATTTAATTAATCAATGCAAATGAACCAAACAACATTGATACAATTTTATTATTTTTAATGGAGTTCTAGAGAAACATTGCAGATTATAAAAGAACATTTTAACCCCAAAACTCTTCTAGGACATACACAGGGCAGGGCTGCACTGCACCCCCAAAACTGAGAATTGGGAGAGAAAACAAATCCAGACTGACATTCCTGGGAGATTGGTGCAGCTTCTGCCAGCCAGAACAATCCTTGCTCTGACTGCACACCTGTGAATCCCAGGAATCCCAGGAACCTGGGATGTCACCAATATCCTCCTGGACCTTTTCATTAAAAACAGATTTCCAGAGAATTATTGAAATTAGATAAATTAGATGGAAATTAAAGCCACAGCTTCCTCTACCTGCTGCCCCAGGGAGCATCCCTGAGGTGCCACAGGAAAGGAGCCTCTCAAGGACACAGAGCATCCCTGGGGATGCAGGGGGGGAAAAGGAGTTCCAGCCTGATCCAGCAGCTGGGCCTGGCAGTTGCTGTTAAAGCTCTGGCAAAGACCATTTCTGCAAAATCAGGGGGAAAAGGGATGAACCTTGGAGCTCCTGGAGTTAGCCAGGAACTTTGCCAAAAGACTGAACAAAAACTCACATCCCTGGCAGAAACAAAAACAGGGGAAAAAATACAACCTGTGGTGATGAAAAGGGAAGGGAGTGATTGGAACCACTTGAAATGGATAAGAGAAAACAACCTCATGTGATCCCAGGGGATTTTAGGCTGGAGATTGGGAAGTCTCTTAGAGGAAAGGCTGTCCAGCCCTGGCACAGCTGCCCAGGGCAGTGGTGGAGCCCCATCCCTGGAGGGATTTAAAGCTGTGTGGACGTGGCACCTGGGCACATGGGACAGCCAGGAACAACTGGGCACCATGATCTCAGAGGGCTCCTCCAGCCTGCAGGATTCCCTGGTTCCAAGGACACCCTGTACAGGGCCAGCACAGACACACCTGTCCTGCTGCAAGTGCCATTGCACTGCCTCTCCTTCACTTGGCTGCCAAATATTCCCTGGTGACAGGGAACACGGGAGCAGTCCTTGCTGCAGGAGGAGCCAGCAGGGTCAGGTCAGATTCCCTTCAGGGAGAGTTGACAGGATGCAGCCAGTCCTGTCCCCAGAGTGAAAGGTCCCCTCTGTGCCCACGGATGTGGCTTTTCACTCACTGCTCCCATGGTCTGTGGGGAGCTAAAGGAGAAGGAAAGGAATGAACAGGGAATAAAATATCCATAAACAGCAGATATGGCCACATGCTCTCATTGAGCTCATACAGCAAATAATATCCCAAGTTACAGTGACTGGAGTCCCTTTCAGCTGGGAAAATCCAGAGGAAACATTCCTGGTGCTCATCTCTGACACAGCTGCTGACACTCTGGAGTGCCAGGACAAGGAGGAATGGATTCCCAGTGACACAGGGCAGGGATAGATGGGACATTGGGAAGAAATTCCTCCCAGTGAGGCTGCTGAGGCCCTGGCACAGGGTGCACAGAGAAGCTGTGGTTGTCCCTGGATCCCTGGAAGTGTCCAAGGCCAAGGGGCTTGGAGCAAGAGGGGATAGTGGAAGGTGTCCCTGCCCAAGGAACTGGATGAGCTTTGAGTCCCTTCCCACCCAAACCATTCCAGGATTCCATGATTCTACACAAGATGACAGGTGCTCAACTTTGGGCTGAGAAGCTGGGAAGTTTAGGGAGTCAACTAAATGATCAAATTAAGTCCAAGACACTGTATTTTAGGGAATGGCAACCTCTAGACAGTAAAAGACACTTGGAAAGTCAGGGGAGGTGCCCAAATTAGCAAAGAGCCCAAGGCTGTAATGCCTGAATATTGGGCTGCAATGAGGTGAACCACCCACCTGACCAGTGACTGCCAGGCTGGGACACAGCTGCTTCTTCCCAAGGTGGAATTCCCCAAATAATTCCATTATGGATCCTGTTTCTATTTCTCCTGGAGGGAAAATGACAATAATATTATTAATAGAAATTAAAAGGTCACATGTTACAAACAGGTATCTATGCATATATCTACCCCACACATAAAATATTACATGTATAGAGACTCAGTTAAACACTGAATTTGGCTGAAAGTTTCAAAACTAAGAGAGAAAACTTCTTGTCATCCTGAGATTTGTTCATGGCATGGACAAGAAGTCCAGGTGTGTTTCTGAAGATGCTGAAGAGCTGAAATTACTTGTTTTCATTTTTGGTTTACCAAAGGAATGGGGAGATGGTGATGCCTGGTTTTGTTTTTCTCTAAACACATCAGAGACTTAAATAAACCAGAAACATCCACAAATTGACAGCTCTGGCTCTTGTATCATGACTAAAAGGGTAAAAACTATTTCTGCAGCAATAAAAGCAATTATTAAAGAGCAGCCTGGAAGTCTTTCATCCAACTAAGACTTGTCTTGTGTGGTTCCATACAAAGATCAAACCCATTGGAAAACCCCACCCCAATAACTGAGCTTAGGCAGAATAAAGAAATAATAAAATGCTGACCTTGAAGCAGCTTGTCCAGCTCTTTGGAGCCAGTGGTGATCTAGATGAGCTCTGACCATTGCTGGTGGAATTCTGTGGCCGTGGTGAAGCCCATGGGAACAGTTTGGCAGCCTCAGTCTGAGGGAAAACCCAACTGAGCAGTGCCAGGAGAGCTCATGCCATTTGTTAGCCCCAGTGATTAATATTTCCTGCCTCATGGAGAGGTGCCTGTATTATTCCATGCACATTTCACAGTTGATACCTTTGCATAGAGCTGAAATTCTGCTCCAAGGAAAAGCTCCAACATCCCTTTTCTGTGTTTTATGGAAATATCCTTTTCTTCAGTTCAGTCCTGTCCTGCTGCATTTTTCCCATCACAAGTCATGTCACAACTCCAATCACCTTTACTGCCCTTTGGAGACCTTCCAAATTCACCACAACATTTTCAGCCAGCAGAGATAAACCTGTGGAATATCTTGGGTTAAAGTTCCAGAACATCCTGACTGGGATTTTGTCAGCTTTGGTTTCACTTTTCACTGATGCCTTTCATGTTCAGCAGCTCCTTCTCTGCTGCATTATCCATGGCCTCCTGTCTGAAATCCAGCTTCTTCCAGCCTCTTCCCATCAATGGAATTTGTCCCACATTGCTGGGAGGGAGGGAAGAAAAAGACACTTGTTAGAACTTTTGGATTGTTTTGGGATTTATTTGACAGAGCACAACTAAGAATGTAGCAAAGAAGTTTGCAGATTCACCATGCTATGAAGGAAAAAAGCAACCTAGGACAGTGGAAGGTGTCCCTGCCCATGGCAGATCCAGGCACAGCCACGGATCAGACACAGCCACAGCCACAGCCATGGATCCAGGCACACACATGGACCTGGGCACAGCCATGGATCCAGGCACAGCCATGGATCCAGGCACAGCAGCTGGGCAGGAGCTGCTCCAGGGGCACCTCTGGCAGAGCTCACAGAGCCCCCAGCACACAGAGGGAGTTTGCCTTTCCCTGAACCCCTCATTGTCAGCAGTTCTGGGCTCTACACCCATTTCTGCAGGACAGGCAGGTGGAACCTTCCCCAAGGGGATGCTCTCAGCGTGTCCTTCCCTGCCCCTTCTCCAGGCACAGGGAATGCTGACCCTCTGAGCAAGGCCCTGGAGCGAGGCCGAGGTCACTGAGCGCTTCAGAAAACCAAAGGGGCTTTGAACCCCTTGGTGAGACATGGAGGAGTTTCCATCTCAGGTTTCCAGCCCCCTCCCGGGCCCTGCAGAGCAGCATTTCCTTCCTTCCATCCTTCCAGAGCTGCATCACAGCCCCAGGAATGCCCGAGCAAACCCCACAGCTTTGGTTTGCTTGCTTGTTCCCAGCCCCAAGGGATTTCACTGAAACAAGGGCTCAAACACCCTCTCCTCAGCCCGGACTCCGTCCAGCGTCCCCACAGAGCTGCTGGAGCTCTCCCCACAGCCCCGCCTCCAGCTCCGGCCGCGCTCACCTCCTGCGAAAGAGGAGCCGCATCCTGCTGGCTGCTCCCGGCTCTGCTGGCCCCACAACCCGTTTTCGCACATCGGGAAACGCCACAAAAAGCGCGCTGAAAGCGCTGGGCCGGCGCCGCGTTCATTCAGCCGAATGGAAGCAGCACGGTTCTTCCGGGCCACCATCTTCCCCTGCCCAAGGCGCATGCGCATGATGACGCCACCCGGAAGTACAACCAGTGGCGCGCCGGGCCGCCATCTTTGGGGTGGCATCAAAGGACTGTCGCCCTTTGTCGCCATCTTGGGTGCTGGCACAAACCCCTTTCCGGCTGAGGCGCCATCCTTGGTGTGGTACAATTAAGGCTCCCCCTTCACAAAGGCGTCTGTCTTTTCAGCTGCCCGACCGGCCATCTGTAGTGTCCTGTCCCTTGAGTTATGCCTCTTCTGCCATCTTGGGAGTGGCGCCGGTGTCCGTGTCGCCCATCGGGGCTGTGAGGGCGGCAGTGCCGGGCTCGGTCACCAGGCAGCAGCAGCACCGCGCACTTCGAAAACTGCAGAGGAAACTTGGGATAGAGCCCTTCTTATTTCCTTCACCCCCATCATCTTTTCTTCTGCTTTCAGGCACTTGATTGTTTCATTCATGGATAAAAACGTTAGGTCATTCCTTTCAAGCCCTACAGATCTCTATTCAGAGTTTATTACATCCCTGTATATCATATTTCGAAATGAATCGATATATAGTCTCACCGATATATATAACAATTAAAATCCCGAGCAGATGGACAGCAGCTCGTTTCTTTAGCAAACTCAGCTCTACTGGAATAACAAAGGGGGTCAGGGAAAGCCTGGCCAAATCATCCCAAACTCAATCCCTGTGCTCTGAAGGGACAAAGAATTGATCCCCATGCAAGAATTAATGCATCACCTTCTCCTGGCTGTGTTCCTTGCCTGTCACACAGCGTTTTCATCGGTCATGAACAAATGCATTTCAAGCGTTCTTAACTATTACTGACCAAGTATTTTTGTTTTGAAAAACAACCAAGAAAATACCATGGGCAGGAGACAATTCTATTTGAACAGTCTCTGAATTTCCAGTATTTGAAAGGAAAAGTAATAGGATAAATGCAGGAATATATAGCCATTACCAATATAATCAATAAGTTTCCCAATATTGCTTTTGGCATTTTATGGGAAAAACCCATTCAGCTCAAGATTTCTCATCCTTATGTTCTTTCCCTAACAAACAGCAAAATAGCTCGATTTGGGTCACTCTCCTTTAATTTCCAGCTGTGTCCACAATCGTGCCTGGGGGCAGCAGAGTCACTTGGGGCTTTGCTGGGCTCAGTTCTTTCACTCAGCAGAATCAGCAGCCTGTCCTGCCCTTCCCAGCAGTGACTCTCCCCTGCACCTCCAGCAGAGACACAGGGATCCACCCAGTGCCGTGCTGGGAAGGATGAGACCACGGAGAAGGATGGCAGTGTCACCCCTTGAGGTGAAAAATAAGAAAAACAACGTGAGGAAATGACAAAAAGTCATTTGACTTAGGCTCCTGCAGGTGGCATTTCATGGTTCTGCAGCGTGTATTTCCACTGAGTTCAAAAATAATTCCCTCATAGGACTGTTAACTTTTCCATTAAGCCTCTTTTGTTATTAAGATTTAGGGATTTACTACATCCAGTTTTAGTTCCTGTAACCTTCCCAGTTACTCCTCTACTAAAAAAAAAAAAAAAAAAAAAAAAAAAAAAAAAAAAAAAAAAAAAAAAAAAAAAAGTGTAATAAATAAAGAGAGACCAACTAAACTATAACTTTTTCCTTGCTTTTCAGTATTTCCCAACATCAAGCACCTCTCACTGGAGAAGAACAGCTTGTTTCTACACATCCAAATTCCTTCAAGCTTTAGTATCATCTGTTTCCTGGCATTATAACAAGTGTTTTCCACAGCACAATGAATAAAATGTTCTAATTTTCAGAAGACACAATTGCACAAGAACAGACAGCAAAGCTCATGTCCATTAAGGACAATGCACCTTCCCCTTCTCTACAACCTTTTCCTTCAATTTTCTCTTCCAGCCCCCTAGTTCTGTCTAAAATAATGTATCTAATCAATAATACAGATAATACATCAAGTTCAAAAAAGGCACTGAAATCACCAGTTCTCATTTTACAATCTTCTTACAGATAACAGAAGTTTCCTAAGAACTCTCCTGGAACAGGGAAAGAGGAGAAGCCACACAGACTTTCAATGCAATGCTCTAAAACCAGCAAGAGATTTAGTCTTGTATATTACATGTTAAAAATCACATACATAATTATAAAGCACTTTAGAGTTAAAAAATTATTTCAAAACTCAACCCTGAAAGTTTAGCTGCAACTGCTATAAAATATCTGCTATCTATCTATCATCTATCTATCTGTCTATCATCATGATTTTCTGTAATCTTCTTACAGGCATTTTAAATCTACTTTGCTTCACAGGTGCTTTTCTGCCAAAGGCCTTCCCATCTTTTTTGATCCTAAATAAAGTTTTGGAAAGCTGAGTTTCATGAGAGCTGGTTCATATTTTGATTTCAGGGTTAATTTAGCAAACTCAAGGTTTTGGTGATTTCATGATCAAAACAACAAGAAATCTGTGAAAAAGAAACTTAACTAAAGCTGACTAAAAGAAGTCCCTGCTGATGGCAAATTGAAACAACTCATTAAAAAGGATGTAGGATTTATTCAATACCCACAAACCCATCTTGCCAAGATCAGAGTGCTCTGCCCACCAAGGACCCAGCAACCAGCAGGGACAATTCTCCCACTCTCCAGCAGAGACCTCCTCCCTCCACACCCAGGGAACTGCAGCACTCAGGGAACACCAGCTTAGACCCGGGCTGGGAACAAGAGAGGGACAAGGAGTATGACCTGGGAGAAGGCACTTCCCACAGCACTCTTGGAATTTTCTTCCCTGTCCCTTCCAGCTTTGGAAGGTTTCTGTGGGAGCCTGACTTATTTGTGCAGTTCAGAAGCTGCACATCCCTATAGCATTCCCTTGGGAACATGAAGCTGCCTTGTGTATTTCATTTCTTTATCCCAAATATTCTCCCCAATTATCCATCATCTAGAAAGAAAAGGAGGGAAAAGGAGGAGGAGGACCAATTAATTCTGACATAAGGAATGTTGATTGTCCCAATACACTTCCAGGTAAAAAACATTTATGCCACTCTAACAAATCCATTTTATATTGACATAATTATTAAATATTAATCATTTAAATATTGTATTAATAATCTTAGGGACACAACACTTGGAATTCTCAAAAATGGCTCAGCTTTGCTACTTGAAGGACTTTCACACACAGGAAACTAAGTGGTCCCAGACATAAACACCACATTTGATAAAAATCTGATATAAATTTGATATTGTTTGGCTACTAAGCTTTTCTAAAAACTGTATAGTCAAGGCAGGAAATCTTTGCTGAAGCTTTTCCATGTCACATCTGGATTTACCCCAGGGAAAACCCCACTCCGAGGACCTGGCTTTAAAAAGCTTGCTTAAAAAGATTTGGTGTTACAGACACAGAATTCCTTTGGGATTTGGCATTTCCTGCACCTCCAAACACATTAAAAGAATGAAGTGCAGAGTCCTGAGGCTCAATCATTCCCATTCTGAGGCTCAGTTGTTCCCATTCTCCTCCACTTTTCTCAGCTCCATGTGGGTTTGGACCTCCTCTGAAAGTCTAGAAAAGAATTTGGGAATTCCCTTCAGCTGGTTTGATTTCCAGCTTTTCATCTGAGGTGGTCCAAAAGGCAAAAAAAAAAACAAACAAAAAAAAACCAAACCCAAGAACAGCACAAAATCCCAGCCCCTCCCCAGATGCAGCTCCTCACACCAAACCTTGGGGGAATCCATGGTGGTTCCAACACTGTTCCAATCCCACCCTGAGCTGAGCTTCCAAGGTGCTGTGCCTAATCCACATCCAAGACTGGATAGCCCAAAGCCTGCAGGAAAAGAGGAGGCAAAGTGAAGGGGAGAGAGTTAAAAAAAGAAGGTTTGTGTTTTTCCTCTGTGCACAACAGGGCTGAAGGGCAGGATTAAGAGGTTTTATGGAGAAGCAGTACCAAAGCTTCTTAATTCTCAGCAATTAGTGCTGCTGGGGTTGAATACAAGAGGAGAAATCCACTGGGATCAAAGAGGAGTGGCTGACAGAATGGGTTATGACACAGACCTACAGAGCTGGAGCCTTCTTTCTTCTCCAGGGCGCTCCCAGAAATTCTCCAAGTCCAGACATAGTCCCAGTCTCCCCACTGGGGAGGACAGACTTGGATATCCCAGGTTACTGGTTAGGCTAAACCAGTAAAGTCATGCAAAGGGTTTCTCCCAAGGAAATGACATATTCTCTGAAACTAGGATAACCTATCCCATGCTTTCCTCAGGAAGAGTCACAGTTGGACATGGTCTCCCATAAAGGATTCCATATAGGCTCACCTTTTTCTTAGAGCTTGGCTGAATTCCTCAGCAATGCCAGGGAATGTGGCCATTTGAGGGTTTGGCAGATTTGGCTCATTTGCTTTTTTAGGTTTTGTTTCCTTCTCTCAGCTTTCCCACTGGATTGTGGTCTATGGTCTAAGGAATATGTCAATCCAATTTAATTCCTGTTCTTTTGGACCATTTTTTCATGATTCCTGTACAAAACAAGTCCCCCTATTAGGATGTTTTTCCCTACCATTCCCAGCAGTTTTATCTGCCAGTCTATTCCCTACATTACTTGGGCTCTTCCCAGATTTCTGAGCCTCACAAGGCAGGAGATAGACTTGCCTTGGGAACTAAACACTCCTGAGTAATAGTCTGATAACATCTCCATGTTTCACAGCTTATCATTGTGCTGTGCTTCAGACAATTCCAAGGCTCACTGCTCCCATTTGGGAACAGTCCCCAGTCTGGATCTTCTCATGGAGTTTCCCTGCTGGGATCCTGCTCAGAAATCCATGGGGTACAAGTTTAGAAATTAATTCTTCTCAGCTCTGCCCAGTTCTAATTCCAAAGGATTTGATGTCTGCCTTACCTGGTTGGAGTCTGGTTCCAGCTCTGCTCCTTTTCCCAGGAATTCCACCATCAGAATGACAGTGTTTTCCACCTTCTCCAGTTTTCCCTTTCTTGGGTTTGGCTGCTGGAAGAATGTCAAAACCAGGGCTTTACTATCATTAATTACATCCCCAGATTTGTTTATTTCCAACAAGGCACTGGGCATCCAAGGAATACAGAAACAGATGTGCTAACCACTGGTTACCCCTCTGGAATGTCAGAGGTTGGGAAAATGAGCAGTTGGGGATTTTCTTGGTGGTATTTTACCTAAGATCCCCTTCCCACATCTTCCTCTGCATGCACCAAAAATCCACCTGTTCATTCCCCAGCTGATTCCTCTCTCTTTTCCTTTATCCAACATAATTTTAACAGGTGAATATTCCCCTCTGGAATAGCACCTTTCATTCCAAATACAATAGCAAGTGAATCCTTTCTTTTGACCTTCATTGTTAGGATTTCACCAAGAGCTGGTGGATGCAAAATGATCCTCTCCTGCTCCCTGCTGGATTCCTGGATTACTGCTCCTTGATAGAGTCTATCAAGCTTTATCAGCAGTAACCATCACTTATGATGGAGTAACATTAGTCCTAAACAGGAAAAAAGTCCAAAGGAGCCAAAGGGCAAAGAGGATAAGGCCACTACTTGAAGCCAAGTGAGAGTTAGAAGAGGTTTCTTTCCTTTTATCCTGACAGACTCTTGTCATTGCAATGTCACACAGAGAGACTAATGAAAGATCAGATGGCCCTGACCCATGTTGTGCTGTTCTTGGAAAGCCTGGTCATAAATCTCTTGGAATGGGGACAAATAAAGATAAAAATAGTCCATCGGCAAATGTTACTTGTGTCAATATGAAAGAGACTGAGTATGAAGAGACTCCACCTTCTAAAAAGACATTTTTCTAAAGCAATAAATCAGTCTGCCAATAGAAATGAGCTTTTCTACAAGAGAAGGGTAGGACAACAAGAGAAGGAAAGATGCCATCACAAATATGTTTTGGCCAAGACGAATTGTGCAAATAATTTTATCAAAGAGATATTAATTTATGCAAATAATGAGGTATCACTCACAGTGGTCTCATGGAAGACCATGAGCTCAAGAAAGACTCAGTTATAGTTTGTATTGTACTGAAAACTCATCACTAGGGCTGAGGTTTCAGACTCTGTAGACTCCTTTATGGAAAACTTACATGACATAGCAGACAAGCTCTTGAGAAATTCAGATTTTGTTTCTTCAGCAAAGCAAACTGTTCCCCCCAGGCAATTGTAAGGCTGCAGAAATTGTACAAGCAATGATGCATCATTTTCATTCTACCTTGACAGAGCAAAAACCTGAAGGAGATAACACCTAACAGATGTCTCTGTGAAAACAGGTTCAAGAACTGATGCAAAGGCTGAGAGTTGAGGTCTGCAGCAGCAAGGACTGAAATGTCACCAAAAGAACAAAAATGAACTGTGTACATGCAGTGATAACTACATTATTAATCAAAGGTTTGAACACCAAAAGCAATGCATCCAGTGCTCAAAATCACAGCAAGAAGGGAACTGAAAAAAGATCACCAAAGAACTTACCCTGAAGTTCAGTAGTTTGAGATGTAGTCATATTGTTACCAGATTAGTGGGCTTAACTGTGCTTGCATTATTGCCCATAGATTGTCAATTTAGCTAATCTAGCAGAAGAATACCAGCAAGGAAGTAACAGAAAGTGGGAATGCTGGCAAAGCAGGTCCCACTGCCTTTGAGTTCCTTTAGCAGGGGTCCCATGATAGCACTTTCCAAACATTGTCCAAAAAGATGTCAATATCCACCAAAAAAAAAGCTGAAGGACCAAATTCTTGCAGATGAGAACCTGAAAATTAGAAGTCCAAAAATAACATGTCCAGTGCTGCATTAAGGCCAATATGAAAGCTAATAAAGATAGAAAAGATTTTTTTCTTTGCAATATAGAATGTCTGGAAATCCAGTTGCTGATGAAACAAACCAAAACACTGGCAAAATCCCATGAGGGGACATATTGGGTTATCTGAGTAATCCTGTGAAGAATCATAGAATATCCTGAGTTGGAAGGGACCTGAGTCCAACACCTGGCCCTGCTCAGACACTCCAACAACCCCACCCTGTGCCTGAGAGCATTGTGCAAACACTCCTGGAGCTCTGACAGCCTTGGGGCTGTGACCATTTCACTGGGAAGCCTGTTCCAGTGCCCTTTTCCTAATATCCACCCTAACTAACAGGAATAAAGATGTACAGAAAAATACATCCTTTTGGCTCAGCACAAAGGTGGTAGAAATTATTTTATATTATTTTATATTTGGTGTATCCTAAAAAATTCACTGGATCTAATTTTAAAGGTAACAAATATATTTACTTTTAACATGTATTGAATTAATTAAGATGTTTACATTCAGATGTGTTTCTGAAACATTCTAACAGCAGTGCCATGTAACAAAGGAATATTTACATTACAAATATTATGAGTTTTTCCTAAACATTTTTACCCATGTTGCTGATTTCCTGTGGGTTCCAAGTACCCAACTCATAGACTCATAGAATCACAAAGATTTCTCCTTGAACAGTAAATTTAGTTCAAGAAAGTAACCAGAAATACTGAAAAAATTAATTTAGAAGACATTATAGAGGTCTACAGGGTGTGATTTTTTGAATGAAGAAATACACGTACAGGCTATAAGATTTCATATGAATAGACATGTGCAAGAGATCTTTAAATATTAAATATTAAAGCAAGAAGGACATTCATTTAGAAATGTACTAGAAAGCATAACTAAAATAACAGAGGTAAAGTAAATACCAGTTAGTAATTGTTCCCCTTCATCAAGATTTATATCTGTGTACTTTGTAGCTGCTCCTGGGCAGTCATCTGTGTTGTTTTATGAACACTTGCACAGCCAGGAGATAAACATTAAGGTTACAAAGGAGGCCAGTGAATTAAGAACTCTCACCTTTCTGTTCCTTACAGCCTATTGAATGTGTATTTGCCCCAGTTTGAGCATGTTTCCACAAGCATTCAATCTGGAATGACTCTCCACCCTCAAAGGGAATAATCTTTTCCAAAAACCCAACCTAACCCTGCTCTCTGTCAGTTTAAATCCATTCCCCCTTGTCCTGTCACTCCAGGCCCTTGTCAAGAGTCTCTCTCCATCTTTCCTGTGGGTTCCCTGTGGGCCACAGTGAGGTCACCCCAAAGCCTCTTCCTGTCCAGGCTGAACAATCCCAATTATCCCAGCCTTCCCTCCCAGCAGAGCTGCTCCATCCCTCTGATCATATTGATGAGGCCCTGGCACAGGGTGCCCAGAGCAGCTGTGGCTGCCCCATCCCTGGCAGTGTCCAAGGCCAATCTGGATGGGGCTCTGAGCAACCTGGGATAGTGGAAGGTGTCCCTGCCCATGGCACAAGATGATTTTTAAGGTCCCTTCCAACCCAGGCCATTCTATGATCCTGTGACTCTGTTGAGTTGAGCAAACAAACTGAGCTCTGCACCCTGAAGGGCTCCAGGACACATCTCAGACTGCAGTGGAGGGACAGGAGTCTTGAGAAGCTTGGGCTGTATCCTCCTAGATGGCAGATTTTTGCAGCAGGAAGCTGGCATGGCTTGCAGTCATGCTCTATTTGACACCACTGATGGTCCTCAGAGAGGATCATGCACAATGAATCCAGTAAATGATTTAAATGATAAACAGCTTTTCTGTGCCTTATCTAGTGAAGCCCAAACATCAAACCCTGAATAGTTAACATCAAATCCTTGCAATAAGAGTTTGTAAGATACAGGACTAGCAATAAAACATATCAGATAATGAATTCCTCTCAGGAACCAGAAAAGTTTCATAAAGAAAACCACTCTGCACAGCTGGAAGACCACACAGATCACCCTAATTTGCCACAGTATAGCAAGTGACTTCATGTCAGTTCATGATGCAGTTAAAACAGGGCTTCTAATTAAAGCTGTCTTTAGATGGAGAAAGAGTATCAAGAGCAGGGAGAAGGGGAAGGATTGCTTTACTCCATGTCTCAACAGAAGGAGGAGACAGACTTCTCAGATTGTAGGTCAGTTCCTTAGGAAACATTACCTTCTGTTTCCTGCCACATGGACTTACAGGTAAGAGCTGTCAGGAGTCCACAGGAACATCCAGCTGGACTGGTTAGGAAAGAACACAACAACCACAAGGTGAGTATTGGAGGCAGAGGGAACCAAGCCTATTTTAATATCTGGGCATTGAACTGCACCAAAGTACTCACATTCACTGTGGGAGTCCAGGGATCTCCCACAGAGCAAACACAAATTTCCCCTTCACTGCCATCAGCTGCTTGGACTTGTGCCTATGGCAGGAGCTGCAGAGTGTGCACTGACAGAGTGGAAAACTGAGTTAAAGAAAACATTGACACCAAAATTATTGCTCCTGGACTCTTTGGAAACAAGTCTCTGAAATTAGACTGTTGTTTCTCCCTGTAACTGGGTAAAAAAGTGCTGCCACCCATATAGCAGGTGGGGTGTAGGATTTCTGTCATCTCTGTCTAGCCAGACAGAGGTTTTAAGAGATTTTAAGGTTCCTTGCAAGGGCTTTGGAATTGATTGTTCTTACTGGGTAGTGAAGGAATTTTCCTCAATGGCTTTGGATTTCCTTGTGAATAGATAAGTAGGGAACACAGTAGCCAAGGCAGGTAAAAGAGACTATGTCTAATAATTTGCAAGAGTTATTGCAGTATCTGTGTATGTGGTGGATTGTTTTGCCAGTTCTTCATGATGCTTTCTGTGATGTATCACTTGAATTCTTTTCAACTTACTCGCCTGGTGTTTTCTTCCAAATTCTCTCAAAATTGTTGAGTATCCAGTATTGGTACAATTCTGTGTCCCTAGAAGCAAGAGGAACATTAATCTTTACTAATGGCTTACTACATGTAAATTGGGGAGGGGTGGAAGGGTACCTGCTTCCTTGCTCTTTTGGAAACAGTGTCCAGCCTGATTATCAGCAGGCCCTGTCTCCAGGCTCAGCTGATGGTCTCCAGCTGAAGCTTCAGAGACTCACATTTTCAATCAAGGTATAAATCAGCTGCTAGACTCTTACCATGAGTGCTGGGGGATTTATTTGTGTGCCTCAGGTTGCAGCAGCAGCAAACCTGAATTTGGAAGTCCCAGCTGAGCTCCAGCTGTTATAGTGGTGCTTAAAAGGCATCTATCTGATTCACTGTCCTCAATCAGCCCGAAGATTCCTTTGTAAAATAAATGATTTCCAGGTTTTGCTTTCCCACTGAGGATATTATTTAGGATTGTATTTCTCCAAGTATGTTAGCATGCATTTTCCAGGCTGAATCCTGTTTTATTTTCGGCCCACATTTCAAATGCCTGTGTGTTATTTCTCTGTCATCTTTCATTTGAAGTTCTTCTCTCATATGTATATTTTCTTAAACTTTAGTTTGTATATAAATGGATTTAAAACATTACTGCACACCTTCCCAAGTTTAGCATGTTCTTGGCTAACCCTACTGTTTGTAGGCACAGGATCCAAGAAGATAAATTTGCAGGGGACCTGAAGAGGTCTCCTGGTCTATTCCCCTGCTCCACCATATCATCAGCACTACCTAAATTGTTCCTAGCAAGTATTAGCCTGGCCTTTGATTAGAATTCTCCAAAATTGAGAATTCCATTATTTCTCTAGACAATTTATTCTGAAAAAGTGTTGCAGTGTTTAGTTTAGCTTTCTCCTGAAAGGTTTAAAATGACTGAAGAATCACTTTGATCCTTTGTCTAAAGCAGTTTTCATTCCAGTGTCTTCCTTCAGGCTGAACCTAAAGTCTGTGTTTCTGACTAATTGTCAGTGAGAGTGGAAACCAGGAATATTTCCCATTCCTTTACAGTCTCATTATTACTTTTCATTATTGTTGTTCTGTTTTCCCAGTTTAACTTTCTGTCCATAACAGAAAAGTTCTCAAGGAAACACTCTGACTTGCCATTTAAAATCTTTCACAGCACATCAACTGCAATAACTAATAGTCACACAAAGACATCTTGGGAAACATTTTACACAAAACTCACAGCGAGAGCAGATTCTAAGAAATCTCAGTTATGTTTGGCAGTGTAGTAGTTATAGGTCAATTCTTGGATTTTTATTTTAAAGCAGCAGTTCAGTGCTGCAAATGGGAGTCAGCCTGACCAGCACAGTGACTCCAGCCTGCAGCTCCCTGGATCTTTTGGGAAACAGAATGGGGTTTACATCTCACTGCTCTTCCAGACCCCTTGGTGGGAGCAGGTGTGGACTGATAAATTCATTATTATTGCCTTCATGCCTTTTCCTCCCTGGTCTTCTGACCCCAAACCACTGTGAAGAATGAAAAATATTTTGTGTCTGCAGCCATGGTCACTAAACATGTTACTGCAACCATCTTTTTGCTTAATATGACCCTCTGAATAGTCATTGGTTGGTAGCAACTTCTGGTAACTATGGGCCTCAATTGGATCTCATCCAGTCCCTTGCAGACCAATTCAACACTCAGAGAGACAGAAAAATCTTTCCATTGACTTGAAAATGCATTAGCTTGGGCTTCTCCATGGACTTCACCTTCTATCACAGTTCAGAGCCCCTGTTACTTGCACCCTTCTAGAGACTATCACTTAGCTACAAGTAAAGACTTTCTCTCAAAATGCCTGAAAATTGCATTTTAATTTTATTTTAAACCTTAAATATTTCACACTGGTGTGTTGCTGAAGACAGCCAGGCCTCAGCCAGCCAGAAGGTTTTAGCAGGATTACATTAGCACAGGTCAAAGATGACCCCTGGAGGAATAATAAATGTTGGCAGTGGTGTGCTGGGGATATGGTTGTGCTGGGTCCTTATGGAGATTCCACCACCTTAAACCAATTGTTTTACAGGTTCAGATTCCTGAATGTTTTTTAGGAGTGTCAGAGGTCCTCTGTGTAAGGCATGGGACAGAGGGATAAGCAGGAATAACAAAACCAAGGCTCTTTACATACTTTGGGTTCAAACTGCAGAGTAGACAATCTAAGCTCTTGTTACAATTAGTCTTGTGGATAGAAAACCACTGAGCCTGGCCTGCTTAATGCAGCTTCTCACCTCACAATGCAGGTTTAACACCAGCTATTCCTCCACTTGTTACAGCAGCTGGGAAAACCTGGGATTAGCACAGTTCTAGAAGGAATTGTTTCAGAGCTGTGTTTCTCTTTGAGAATAAGGGATGAAATTACCTTAACTGCTTTCACCTTGCCCTTGCCACATTTGCCACTTTTGCCAGCTCAGCTTCTGCAAATGTACTTCCAAGAGCTCATATGTGTCATAAGTAAGGAGGTCCGTGCAAAAAAAGTACTCCCAGAAGATTAATCCAGAGAGATTTTTCCCTTTCCCCTTCCTTTTTCCTCGATACTCTCCCCACTATATCCCAACATTGATACAATCACTCCAACAGTCACCAGCTTAAAAAAACACTGTATTTTCAGTCACTTGAACAAGTGTTTGTATAATTTTTTTCCCAGCCTTGTGGTAAGAAATCTGAATTTCTAATCACTAACTTTGTCAAAATCATATTAACATCCAAGAAAGCAAAACAAAGGCAAACCCCAAACCCAGGACACAAGCTCACCCGAATAGCAAACAGAAAGCATAAAATTAAAAAAGAATCTGTGTGGACAGCCTCATCTCCACAGAAAATCCTGAGCTTGGAGACATTTTTGACAAGCCAAGTGCTGGAGTTCCATGATTTATAGATGCTGCTGTCAGTAGATTTATTTTGTGGGTCTCTTCCGAGATTATCTCCAGTTCCGTGATTTTGTATCCCGATGCAGGGCGCGATTTGTACTTTGATTGTCTGCATGCTGGAGATGTTCATTGAGCTTTCAGAGGGATATTCCATAGCTGCAAGCCTTTTAAATCACATACAATGTGTTTCTTATTTCCCTATGGCATTCTGCTTGCATCTGCTTGGTCTGTGGGACGGCCAGGCCAGCCGCATTTCAGTGGCCCGTTTGTCTCCCGGGGATGGAGCACGTGGCCGATAATACAGGGACATGCAAGCATTCATGGTGCTTTTCTTTCAAAAGCACGTGCCCAGTGTCTAATACAGTCAATACTTTTAGGGACAAAAACAAGACAGGATTGTCCCCTGTGCCCAAGAAGGCAGCAAAAGACTGGAGCGTTTGCACTTGTGGAAACTTTGCATTTAGGGTTCACAGAAAACAAGCTAGAAATTGATCCTACTAAGGAAAGGATGAGGGTTCTTAAAGAATGTTGATTATGTCTGTGAGTTTATTTGCTAGCAAAAACCCTGAATATGTCTCAGGCTATGGGATCACTGCATTGCTGCTTTACAATAAAGTTGTTTAGTAAAGGCTGCAGCAGACATGTAGGGTGAGGCCTGAGAAATGCTGGAAGAATATCTGAGGGAGAAATCCTCCTGCCCCTCCTTTTTTTAACTTTTCTGCACTCACTGCAAAAGAGAAAGGAGAAAAGCCTAGGACATGGGCTGGGATTCCTTAAATTCCTCAAACACCATGCAGCTGCCTAAGTGCCCTTGCCTCTCCCAAGTGTTTTCCCACAGGTCACTAAGCATCTGAACATCTGCTGCTGGATAGATGCACTTCCCTCCTCTCCCTGGCCAGGCTGAGTGCACTGAACCCTGGTTAAGCTCTGTTCGTCTCTGCAGGAGCTCTCCCTGTGGTTCAGCTGCAGAGTTGAGTCTAATCCATGTTTTCAGAGCACACTTCCTACTAGGTGAGACTCCCCACAGAGGAGGAGTTTCTTTGCTTGCCTCCTGCTGGGCACTTGGATAAAGTAGTTAACATCCAGAGTAGTTAAAATCTCTCTTCAGCCCAAGCACGTGTGTTCCAAAGCAGGTGGTGAATACTCAGGACAACAATTTCAGATAAAAAGACTTTCTGGGTGCCTTCCTCAGTCAAGGACTCTGATTTCCATTGAATACTTTGGGAATATTAGAAAGCTGAGAAGTCTATCATGGAAAGCATCCCTACTGGAGTGGTAGTCCTGCTGGAAGAACTCCACAGAGTTATTGGGATAGCTGTTCTCCCTGCCTTCCCTTTTCTGCAGTTCCCAGTTTTATGTAAAAGGGATGTTGGGTGTATATTCTGCTGTTTCCAAAATGAAGATATTTAGGGAGACAGAGACTCAGCTGCATTAAACCATAGTACTTCATAAAAATTGGGAGTGTCAGTTCATATTCACTCAGGAGCTACCATGGGTTTTAGCCTTTTTACTGCTTATTCAAAGATCAAAAAATCTCCATATCATGCTTTTTTAACAGAGAAAACTGCAGTATTTTAGTAACTCAGAACCTTAACAAGACATAACTGTGCCCATTTTGTTTCCCCACTTAAAATTTTGCACGGCCTGACGGAGCAGGAGGCGCCATCAAATGGGCTCAGTATCCCCTTTCACAAATAAAGCGTGTACAAAGTGTGTCAGCATTTCAACTGAGGCCCTTCTCCTGAAGGCCTTTAATTAGTGCAGAACGCAGACTTCAGTTCTTTTGCCAGGGTAGATGAAAATGATTTTGGAAGACAGCCCAGACAGAGGAATTTGTCATAGGTTATAACTGTTCCAACTCTAAGAACCAAGTGTACAGCTTATGCAAATCACTTTGCTAAACACAGATTCTGTGTTAATTTTTTTAAGGCTTTTTCTTTGACTAGCAACAAGAGCTCACTTGCCAGATCTTGTCTGAAATCAAAAGAAGTGATTCCTTCTCTACACCCAGAAAAAAAAAAAAAAAAAGTTTCTAGTCTAAAACATGCCGAGAAAGAGCTGGCATGTAAGAATAAGGCGAATGTTCATAGGAAGTAGGAATGGAAAAGTGGGATGACATCACCACTCCATCTGCCCAGAGCCCTCAGATTCCTCAGAACAATGTGCTCCACAGTCCATTGGGGATGAGGCTTCATGCAGCACTGAGCAGTGTCTCAGACTGAACTGAAGAAATGGGCCTACAAATGGAATGTCAGACTGTTTTCCTAAAAACTGGCAGGTGTTGCCACCATTGCCCCCAAGAGCCCTGTTCAGAGTGCAGCGTGCAGGTAGGTCTGGCACCTGCTTCAAATTATTAATGCCAAATTACATCAGCAGTTATCAAGTGTTTTTGGTGCTTTAGAATCTGCCAAACCAACATTTGAAAAACTAACAAAATCAACAAGAAAGCAAAGCTTGACTGGGAATCACCCAAGTTTTCCAAATGTGGGAGCATGCTTATACCAGAGATGAAATTCAGCTTCAAAACAGGACTTCATGTACCTTATTACAACTCCTTTTAGGAGTTCCTGAAAATATCCCAAAATGGCAATTCTCTGCAGAGACTGGCCATCACCAGTGTTCAGTTCAGTACAGGGCATCAGAGAGACTTGCAGCATTGTAAATAGAGCAGAAAGTTTCTGCTCATCTGGTTTAGATGACACAGGCAATCAGAAGCCAGTGACTTTGTCATTCCAGAGTGATGTTAATTTGATTAATTTTGTTGTGATGTTTCCACTGTACTGCCTTTAAAAACTGCTTTTGAACCCTAAAGTTGGGTAATTTCATTTTGGATCCATAGAAAGAAAGGAATCACCCTCTCCTTGGTGAAGATGGAGATTCAAATGGGAAGTTGTCCTCAAAATGTAACAGGTTTATATATATTTAAGGCTTACTGTGTGAATCATCTATCATAAGGATTTAAATGTCTCTTAGTTTATGATAAGACATGAAATACAGAGTAGAGATAGCTAGTAAAATTTTAAAATTACTAAGATATGTATATGCTATGATAGTTAAAGCTTTGACAATTCCATGTCATTATACATACATAGAATATATAAATATACAAAATGTATGTAATACACAAATGTGTTATAAATACTATATATGCATATTCTTGTATGCATTTTAATAACTATGTAAAATTACGAGAGATATGACACAAACATAAATGGTACTTCATACATTCTAGTTTTACATTCCCAACAATCTTGTGAGTCTAATTCCAATAGTAATTCCCAGATTTATTGACAGCAATGATTTCCAGTTACAAGGTTTTAAGACTGAAAATGTTATAAAAACATCTTTGCCAATTTGAGTCCCTGTTCTTATGGTTCTCACTTATTAAAGTCTTGCTCTAAGATCTACAGAAAAAGAGTTTGGCTATATTGTCACAGACTGATCCCTGTTTCCTGAATCTTACACTAATTAAGGAAGTGCTTCAATCTTTCTTTGAGGCTGTTTTTCATCTCAGTCTTCTCCATTTAAACTCAGTGGCCTGTTTCACAAATAAAATCTGTTTCTACAGGACCTGGACAATAGGACTTGAGTCCATAGAATCATAGAATCACAGAATCATAGAACCATAGAAACATAGTATCATGGAACCATAGGGGTTTGGGGGTTGAAAGGGTCCCTAAGGTCATTTAGTCCAATCCTCTGCAGTAAACAGGGACATTTTCAACAGACCAGGTTGCTCAGATCCTCTTCTACCTGCCCTTAAATATTTCCAGGGATGGGCATCTATCACCTCTCTGGAAAACTTGTTTTAGTGTTTCACTACCCTCACCATAAAAAATTGTCTTCCTTATATCTAGTCTGAATTTGCCTTCTTTCACTTTAAAACCTTGTCCTATCACCTTCATTAATCTGCTTAGTCTCAGCACCAAACGGCACAGAAGACTTTTTAGTTGCCTCCCCAAACCCAGGCAGGACCCAGGACTGCAGGGAATTGCTGAGGTCTGGTGGATGAAGCTAAATATAATAGTGGAAGGTGTCCCTGCCCATAGCAGGGGATGGAATTAGATGATCTTTAAGATCCCTTCCAACCCAGCCCATTCTGTGATTCTGTGATTCTGTGATTCTATGATTCTGTCTTTAGTGGTTGCAGTGACAAAAGTCCCAGCAGATGGTGCCAGCACTTCCCTCAATGAAAGAAATTAAACAAAATTCCAAAACAAGGCACTGAGTGTTCATCAAAGAGAAAGTGGATAAAGGCTTTAGGCTTTGTGATCTGTCTGGTTCAGCGGAAGCCATGCAGTGATGACATTGGTGCATATAATGGCAGGGTAAAACAAGAAGGATACATTCTTTTAAAAAATTTAAGTTATTTCAGAAATATATTTGGGTTTGGGCTGTTTTTAAAACAGCTTCTTTTTTTTTTTTTTTTTTTTTTAATCCACAGAATTTTGCTCAGGAAAATGCTGAGTTCAGTGAAAGGAGATGACAGACCTGGCTTTGAAGCAGAGACATTGCTACTCACAGTAGGATTGTCACCACAAGCAGTATTCCATAAACACATCAAGGCTTAGGCAGAAAAAAAAAAATCACTGCTTGAGGTTGAACCTTAGACTTAACTATGGCAAAAAAGAAAGTGGGTTTAAAGTTGATACTTTTACACTAGAAGCTGGTTAGCTTTTAAAGCTCTATTAGGTAACAGTGCTTAACTATCGCAGGGGTTTATTTGTTTGTTTTTTGTCAAGTCCAATACCAGCAAAACTTCAGAGGTACCATTTTTATACTCTTGTAAAGGCAGTGGGAGGATAAGAACTTGATTCACATTTAACCACAACTCTGCAATGGGGCTTTAGAGGAATGTTGTATTACTTTCTCTGCTTCCCGTGGTGTTTTCTACCAGAAGAGTTAAGTATTTCCTTTTTTTCCTGCTCCATCCTTCTCAGATCAGCAGAGATCTAAAACAGAACCTCCAGTTACATCAGTGAGACTACAGTTTGTCTCAAAGTCCTCTTAGAGTGCCATGTGAACTTGCCCCATCCCTTACTGCACATAAACCATTTCAGCTGATTGAACTTACAGGCATGTCAGGCAAAGAAAACATAGGTACTGACTGCTGCTGGAGACTAAAAAAACCCCCAAAGTACACCAGTTGTGCCTTTTGCAAAGGAAACGTGTTGATCAGAGAATAAGCTGCATTCCCAGTAGGATCTTTGAAACTGACACAAAGCATTTCTAGGAATTATGCACGTTTCTTTCGATGGCAATTCAATGCATTTCTCTCTCTCTCTCCCCCACCTGCCCAAATCTTTAGCTTCAGTTCGCCAGAGTGGCTGAGAACAGCGGCTGACACCCTTCCCCAGACATATAAATGTAAGGAAAACCCCGAGGCCTGATTGTATCTGTCATTTGTACCAACAGTTGTGGGCTGCAAAGGCTGAAAACAATCGTCCCCCCTCCTGTGCCAGGCCGGCGCAGTTATTGTTGTTGCCACTGTTTTGTCCTGCGGCGGTGACCCCGGGATCCCCGGCACGGAGCGTGGAGAGACATGGAGCAAAACCCAGGGCAAGCTGGGAACCACTTCCCAAGGGGTTCAGTAGATAAACAAGAGGGGGATGATATTTGTTGCTTCCATTTTGCAGAGAAGCAAAAGCTGGGTCAGTGACACCAAAGGAAGCCAGAAAATCTCTGCCTTGCAGGTCCCAGCCGGCTCCTTTGGTCAAAGGTATTGCTGGCTTCTCCCAAAACATCTCCTGCCTCTCCAGTGGATGGCTGCTGCTCCCAGTTAGCAGCTCCCAAGGCCTCAGGTCTGGTGGTTAAAGAGTGCAAAGTCAGAAAATCATAGAATCATAGAATAGTAGAATCCCAGAATCACAGAATTGTTTGGTTTGAAAGGGATCTGAAAGATCATCTAATTCCATTCCCTGCCATGGGCAGGGACACCTGCCCCTATCCCAGGTTGCTCAGAGCCCCATCCAGCCTGGCCTTGGACACTGCCAGGGATGGGGCAACCACAGCTTCTCTAGGAAATCTTTGCCAGGGTCTCACCATCCTCACAGAGAACAATTTCTTCTTTATATATAATCTAAACCTACTCGTGTCAGTGTGAAGCCCCTGTCCCCTTGTCCTGTTACTCCAGGCCCTTGTTAAGAGTCTCTCTCCATCTTTCCTGTGATTCCCTTCAGGCACTGCAAGGCCACAGTGAGGTCACCCCAAAGCCTTCTCCTCTCCAGGCTGAAGCATCCCAATTCCCTCAGCCTCTCCTCCCAGCAGAGCTGCTCCATCCCTCTGATCAGCTTGGTCTCCCTTCACTGGACTTGCTCCAGAATCCATGCCTTGTTCTCCTTGCCTTGTTCATGACTGCAGCACTCCATGGCTGGGGTGGGAGCATTTCTGCCCTGCCCCATGACCACTCACATCTGTACCTCCATCTCTACTCTGGTCTCATTTTTCCACATATAAATTATACCTTCCACTTTATCTCATTTTCTTTTCTGTTATTTTCAACTTTCTGCCTTGTGTGTATCTGATTAGTCTCTTGTATTTTCTGTTTCGGATCTATGTGCAGTTTAATTCCTCGTATGACTATTTGGTTCCTATAAAAAGTGAATTTTACTATTGGGACTGATCCAAATTTGGAAGGGAAATGTCATCACTTTTTTTTCTCCCCCATCAAAATTTGAGGTTTCACATTCAGCTCTCTGAGTGGGTGAGGGTTTTGCTATTTTCGGAAACATTTCAGTCAAAATCTCCTATTCTGTTGTCAAACAAAATCTGAAATTGTGCTGAAAGTTTTCATTGAAGCTCTGAGTTCCAGCCAACTCTGTCCTATTGCTGCAGCTCTGCAATAATGTCACTTTGTGGCTATGTCCTAATAAACAGCTGCCAGTATGGGGGGAAAACAGCACATTCTCATTAAAAGGATTGCTTACCCTGCAGAGTCCATCTCACACAATATTAAGACACCTAAAAGAAGTCAGAAAGATGTCCCAACTTCAAGAGACCCAAATTTTGAAGGGGATTTCAAGTTTGTCAACAGAGAGAACAAGGCTTTTTACAAGCAGAGTTTATTTTGCTTCCTGTAATGGCCAGCTTTGCACATTTAGCACAGGAAAACACTGATATGTCAGCTCAAAAGATGAAGCAGGACTTCTAAAAGGTACCAACAGCAAAAGCAGCATTAGTTCAGAGTGGTTTCATAGCTCATACCATGGGTTAAACCTGTATTTTCTACTGTATTCCTACCCTTGCTTCATGACATGCTGGCTGAGATGTCCGGAATATGGTTGGGAAGACATCTCCCAGGACATGACAGGATCACTTGGGGGAGTACCATTGTTTGTTCAGGAGGGTTTTCTTATCTTCTGCTGCACCTCCCTCAACTGTGTTGCAGCTTCCATGGCTCAGAAATGCACATCCCATGTGGCAGCATACAGGATGCTGTTCCTGGTAGATACCAACACACAGGCACTGCACAGTGGATCATTTCAAGAAGTGTGTTCCCATGCACCTTATTTCCAAGCAGTCCAGAGGAAGTGAGGACCTTGGTTATATCTGGTGTAATACCAGGTTAATACCAGATATTAAGGGAAGGAGTGACAGGCATGTAAAGGCTGATGCTCTCACTGCTTTTCCTTGTGGGAAAAAATATGTGTGTGATACTGCTTACCTACATAATGCTGAGGAGATCTGACCATAGCAGCAATGAAAGACCCAGCTCAGCACTTAAGCACACACTGAATTTCATGGAAGTCCTTAATTGTTTTCTGCTGGCTGGATTATTTTTTCAGACCTGTGGATCGCTCTGCCAAATGGAGAGACTCAAACCACACCACTGAGGTGTCCAGAGCAGAGACAAGAAGAGCACAGTCCCACTATTCCTGTATAAAGAGGAATGGCTGGAAGGGACACAAACCCAGTGGCTGTCATTGTCATGCGAGGCTCTCTCTGGGCACAGCAACATCCCAGCTCTGCATTCTGCACACGGCTCTCGGGGCAGCTGCTCACAACAATGGGGCCTCTATTCCTTCTGGCCCAGGCAGGGAAACAGAAGCATGGTGAAAACATAAGCTACTCAGACAAGATTAAATGCAACCCATGTAGTGATGAATCCCATGAGAAGAATTTAGGTTTCCATTCTCGGGTCTGTGCCCTGCTGCCTCGAGTAGATGCCTCTCCAGGACTCTGGAGTTCACCTCCACCTCTACCTCCATTTGTGTTTTCATTGTCCCCAGGACAGACATGGGAATGCTGGAGTCCTGTTTGAGCTCAGCTAGCAGAAATTCCATAGTAAATCTGTAAACAGATTTGCAACTGAATGCAAAGACAACATTTTCACCATTACTATCACAAAAGAAGTCTCCAGGACACACCCCAGTACACATCCCAGAGCTCTGCCAGTCTAACTATGCTTTCTTCTACGTGAGAAGACAAAGGTATTTTCACAAATAATCAGAGGGGCATGAGTAAAAATTTCCACTAAGGTAGAAATTTTCAGAGTATTTAATATTTCAGCTTTTGTGCAGAAACAATTAACAAGCAAAAACATATATGCCTGATCCTGGAAAATTCTGTCCCAAATCAGCACAGCACTGATAACTGAACGGGTTGCAGTGCATAGTCGGTGTTGTAACAGTTGGAAGAACAGTCTTTTCCCTTGATAATGCCTGAGTGTCAGGTTCAGGGAGCCGGTGTAGATTTGGTGGCCATGCCTTCTCCCCTGACTGAGATTAGCCACCATCTGGTAGTGCTTCAGAGAAGAACCTTTCCCCATTGTCACTTCCTTTGTCTGATGGTCTGTAACATCTGACCTCTGCTTCACAGGTCGTGGCCTTCACCTCCCTCCTTTCCACCAGGAGTAACGACAGCAGGGTTAAGTTTATATGATACCTCTGGTAAGTGCTACTTCTGAGCACTGGGCTTTGGCAGCCCTGCTCCTTTCTTTGATGCTAAAGTTTCTATTTTGACCTCTGTGCAACATTAAATCAGTCTGCCCTATCTGCCACCAATCTGGCTTCTTGGTTGCAGGGCTCTGCACTCCTGTTTCTCTCTTCTGGCTCATGGTCTGTGGAGAGCTTGGAAGGTGTGTGCCAGTTGTCCTTGCAAAGGTAAACATTTTTTTCTTAACCCATAATCAGAGCCTTAAATTCTCTCTCTCATTCAATTATATAGCTATTATTCTTGTTCCATGATGGAGCAAAGGTCCACCAGCTATCAAAGCAAGAGACAATATTGCCCCAAAGTTCTTCCTATCTGATGTCAAACAGGAGACATTTTACATTTTTCTTTATTAAAGGACTGAATTCCATGGCAAGACTCCCATGAGCTGCTGCGAGAGCATGATTCCATGTTAAGCAATTTCCTTAAATTCAAGGCAGAATGTTCTGTCAAGACAAGTATGGAACCCTAAATTCCTCAGTGTTGAATCCTGTGCCACTCCACAAGAAGAACACTGAGGGCTTCAGTGATGAAAGGACACCATGGTGTTCCAGTGTCATTCTTACCACTGTGGAGTGTCTCCCCATTCTCATTCCCTAGACTGAGAGATTCAGGCTGACAAGGAAGTGAAATTAGATTCCATATAAATGACAAACTTGACAACCTTGGAAATGAACATTTAGCCACACACAAGAGGTTTAGATGTGGAAACAGAAATACAAATGTTCTTTGCCAATAGAAATGAACCTGCTGATTCCTGGGCTTGGGATGAAAGCTCTCTCTGTACAGTAGCAGTTTTACTTTCCCCAAACATTCAGACACAATTTTGAAGAATTTGGGCAAATGCTGGTGCTCTGCTCTCCTGGAAATGAGTTCAGGTCATATACCTGGTTACTTTTAGGTCTCCTAACTGCCATGAGAGTGCCAAGAAGAGATGCTGAATGCATGAGTAGGTTGGTGATGTACATAGTAGTATCCTGTGTGAGTCCCACAGCCAGTCCCTGCTACTGCTTGGGACCACAAACCAAAACCACCTTTAGTTCACAAGCTCTGCAAGCACCTGGATTCACAAGCATGACTAGCAGCAAGGATGTGATTGCATGGGGGCAGCTGAACAATCTGAAACCCTTGCTCTGGGAAGAGGCAAGGGAGGATAGGTGAGACCAGCCATCCCCAGGTGACCCTGGGAACAAGGCACAGACTCAGCCAGACTTGCCTCAGTCCATGATGGATCCTCAGGCATCCCTTCTGTACCTCTGTGTCTGACTGTGCCCAGAGCACTCTTCCCTGGCTCTCCAAGGTGTGGTTTGCTATGATGTTTTCAGGCACACACAGATTTTGGTGTGCAGTTCCTGGCTGGGAAAGGCTGGAAACTCCTGAGGTACAATTCACTTCAAAGATGCTTTTCAGACATAGGGCCAGACAGTGCCATCACAGTGATCAGGGGCTGCTTTGGGTGCAATTTCATTTGTAGGTGCTTTTCAGAAAGGGATTGTCACCACTACTGTTTACCCAGAAAGGCCTGGAGTGACAGGACAAGGGGGAACGGCTTTAAACTGACCATGAGTAGGTTTAGGCTGGATATTAGGAAGACATTCTTCCTGTGAGGGTGAGGGGATCCTGGCAAACGTTGTCCAGAGCAGCTGTGGTGCCCCATCCCTGGCAGTGTCCAAGGTCAGGTTGGATGGGGCTGTGAGCTACCTGGGATAGTGGAGGGTGTCCCCACCCACGGCAAGGGGGTTGGAACTGGGTATCTAAGCTCCCTGCCCACCCAGGTCATCCCTCGATCCCAAGATTTTCCAAGCTGTTCCATCAGTCCCGGCGCAGCTGCTCGCGCTGCCGGCAGGGGCCGCTCGGGGGCCGCGCTGCAGCAGCGGATCCCGTCCCTCGCATCCCAAAGCGCCGCTCTCGCAAAAGGTAGACGAACACAAAGTAGCCCGTGGCTGAAGCTTTTTAAAAGGCAAGTTTTCTATGTTCTCTTTTCCGTCGAGTTTTGCTCCTTCTCTTCTTTCACTTGCCTGTTGAAGTTTGAGCTGCTGGGATGGATTCTCCTCTGCAACCACCCTCCATTCAGCAGAAAATGCTGGCATAAAATATTTTGCCTTTCCTGGAGGGCTCCTCTCTGGACTAGGAGAACCTCAGCTGAGAGTGAAGACCGTGTTTTATGGCTACTTTAGTCTGATGTCTCAGAGTAATGGCCAACACAGACATGAAGAATTGCTGAAATTGTGTATAGGTAACACAAGACATGCAAAGATTTGCTTGTCATCATTCCTAGGGGATTCCCACTTAAGAATAATTATGCACATTGTACTCAAGATGTTTTGTTTGTTTGTTTTGTTGTTTGTTTTGGGTTTTTCCCCCAGACTGGATAATGAGACAATTTCTTTGCACATCCAAAGAAGGCACATGATGTGATTCTTGGACTCAATAGTCCTGATGAGTCCCTTCCTACTCAGCGTATTCTGTGATTCTAAGAACCCTGGAAAACCTAGAGAAAGATATTTTAGGGCATCTCACTTTGGATTTGGCATTGATTGTAACACTCAGAATTTAACCACACAGCTAATAAAAGAATGTGCAGTAATTAATTTCTAATGATCATTTCCTGGGTGTGGCAAGTGGTTTTGTCGCTTTAAATTCTTATGCAAATAAAACCAGGCTAATCTTCTTAAATAGGTGGCTGTAGCTGTGTCAGCCTATTCCGAGCTGGCAGGAGTGCTGCATAATACTTGGAATTCTCTAAATTGTTCATGTCAGTGGGATATCAACTATCAGCATAATAACAATGATAATAGGCATGTGTTTGCTTGCAAAGGAGTTATTGCATAATTAAGGGCCTCGTTAAGGGTTTTCAGTACCTCAGAAGAATGCCCCTAACTTTCTGGTTGTTTTCATCCTATTAATACCAACATCACACAAGCCACTCCCCAGGCAACTTGTTGTTTGAATCACTGCTTAGTTGGGAAATTCAGATGCAGCAACATATCTGAAATTGATTAACAGTGCAGTTATGGCCAAAGTGCTTTCATTAAAAGGGAGGAGTGCCTGCTTGTGAGACTGCCATCTCTCCGAAGTGATGCTCTCACATTCTGGCTTTCTCGGATTGTGCAACGATACTCCTGATCTGATTCAGTCATCCCACATAAGTGGTATGGGAACAGTAATTCTTAAATGTTAACCTTCTAGTATTTTCAATTCCACTAAAAGAAATGAACAGTACTAACACTGCCCCACCCCAGCAACACAGGAAACCAAATGACAGTGCTATGCCACCCAGGCAAGGTCACCCCCATCCCCAGCTTCAGGGCATCACAATCATAAGCATCCTCCAGGCTGACAAGGGAGCCTCCATATCCCAGTCCTCATCACAAGATGCTCCATCATCCAAAACAATCTGAAAACCTGCTGCACCACAGGGAAAGAACCAAGAGAGAGTTTCAGCAAGCCCAGATTTCCAAATTGCACACTCACAGGGATTCTGTAAGGTGGAGATGCCCAGACCACAGGGCAATCTGAAGGATGCTGAGAGCCCTGAGGATGCCTTGTGCTGGAGTCTCTGCACAGGGGTCCAAAGTGGCTGCAGTCACTCTCTGAGACAGGCCTGAGACCTGCAGGTTTGGAGCTACAATTCCACCTGTGGACTTAAAGCCTGGGTCATTAGCATTTCTTAAGATGACAGAAGATAATCTAGGAAGCCAACCACAACCCACACTTCGAAGCAATGAAAACAAAAACAACACAATGTCCCTGCCAATGTGACCTAGGGCAAAATTCCTTCCTGACCCTAGATCTGGTGATTGGTTTAACCCAAGTATGTGAACCACACCTGCCCACAGGTACTTGAGAAATTTTCCAATACCACTACAAGCATAAGCATGCTTGTCCAGCCTCCTTTTTTTTTTTCAGCCAGGGCAGTGCCGGTACTTCAAAAGTGAAATTAAGCTTTACAGTGTGGGTGATAAATCATAGGAGTTTTGAAGACTGTTTCTTCCTAGTCCTCAGGCAGCCAGCAGAGCATGAAGTCTGTGACTGGCACTAGATAAATACAGCACAGAAAATGTTCCCTTCAAACTCCTTTTGCTCATTCACATTACATCCTTGAGAATGCCAATACATCCAACCCAGCATCAACTTCAGCTTTGTAGGAAAAAGCAACTCCAATGGCACAAAATCCTTAGGAGTCTTTAGCACAAATATTTTTGGTAAAAAAAATATTCAACCACACAAATACTTCTGGTAAAAAATACCAGCCTACCTGTGCTTTTACCCCTCCTGCTGTGGAATGGAAGGCAGCTCCCTTTTCCTCTCTGAAATTAGAATGGGTCTATGGATTTTAGCATACAACAGTGCAAAGCAGACAAGGCAATCACAGCACTTTGTGAAAACTAGAAAGTCTGTGTTCTGCATTTTAACCCTGTCAAACTGTATTAAAAAGAAAACTGGCTGCACCTTTGTTTTTAAACTCCTGACAGCCTAAGATAAGGTCAGGGTTGGAAGTAAGAGCAAGGTTGGGGAAAGAATTATGGTTAAGGATAAACACACCCAGGACTTCACAAGTGAGGCAAAATGAACATGTGCAGTTCTTCATTAGTTATCCTGAATCCTGGTAATCCTGAATATGCAAAAGAGATCAGGTGGCCAGCAAACAGAAATTGGATCATATTATTTATGAAGCCATAATTTTCACACGTCTTACAAACCTGGTTATGTGTTATATCAACAGGCAGAAAAATCATAACCTGATCAGTGCAAAGTGGGCTGGGGAGCAGCTTCACCCTGACTGTTACAAGGAAGATGTGAGGTGTTTGGACTCAGTTCCATCCTGGGTATGGATTTGCTGCAGGGACTCCATCAAGTCCCTCATTCAGGCTTCTGCTTCCCCTTCACCTTTGGTTTGATGTTATTTACTCTGAAAGCCTGGGAACAGGCACTTTTTTTCAACACGTGTTTTCTTCAGTGCCTAGCATGACAGAGGCTAATTTCACAAAATTTTCCATCCTACAGAAAAGAGACAAAAGCTGCACTAAAAGAATGTTGTTTACACTGTGATTATCTGTAACACTCTGGTCTAGCAGTTAAAAAAAAAAAAAAAAAAAAAAAAAAAAAAGTGGTCAAACTCATCTGCCTGGCAAGAAAGAGGACAAGCTCTGCCTCATCTAGGAAAACATTAACTCCCCTGCCCTCCCTTTATCCCCATTTCCATGGCTTGGACAATCAGCATGTGTCATTTCCTCACGTTTAGACACATGGCTGTGCCAGTTCAGCAAGCCTGATTTTGTGCCTGCTTCTCTTGGATATATTTAGAAGTAAAACCCTACAAGAACTGTTTCAGAATCCTCCTACTCATCAACCTCACCAGAGAAGAGTTTTTCACCCAGAATACCTAGGACTGCAACATGAATCCCTAGGGCTTTGTCTTCAGGCCTGTGCCCAGTGTCAGCAGAAATCCTGGGAGCTCAGGAATAGTTTCTTCATGCACAGTCAGTGGGCCTGGGATGGAAAATAAAGGCCAGGTGCCTCTATAAGAAGCTAACACCAGATATTCTCAAATGAGCATGGATCTGAAGTGACATTGCACGGGGGGGCCTCAAGTGTTCATGTCTAGTGGTATTGTGGAATTTTCCTGACAATCACAGGGAAAGAGCAAAAGGATTTTAAAAGCAATTTCAGCAGCAAAATCTATCTGGAGTTTCTTAGGAGACAACAGGTTTTTTCCCATGTCAAAATTTGCCTTAGGTACATTTCAAACGTGCACCATAGCAGAGGAAAGCACAGATAGGGGTCATCCTTGCTCCATCCTGTAGCCTCAGCAACAACACCAGCAGAAGACTAGAGCAACCCAACAAGGTCAACAGACTTGGAGCTGACTCTGTTGAAAGCAGTGGAGTTATTTCCATGTAAGTGAGAGGAGAACCAGGCAGTGTTTTGTCCTGTAGAGCTGAGGCACCACCACCACCACTGCTGTCTCCTGCCTTTTCTGCAGGACCTCGGGTGACACTGCAGTGGCAACAGCTGAATCCAAATACTTAGATTTGACAGCAGAACGAAACATGTCTGAAAGAAGGCTCCAGCAGCTCAGTCTTTCAGGCACTGCAGGAGTAGCCAGCCATCGAGGCAGTGCCTTAACATACCAAGATGTTTCTGAGATAATGCCTTCTGAGAAAGAGATCAAATCAGACTCTGTTTTGCATGGCTGTGTTTTGCCCCACTGCCTCCAGAATTGTGCAGCTCTTTCTTCTTTGTTTTTGCTCCAGATTGTACCAAGAGTGTCTCGCATCAGGTGCTTCTCAGAAACCCTTTCAATAGGAGCAGGATAATTGAGGCATCAAATTGCATCCCGTGGGAGTTCCAGGATTAGGCCATAGAGTTGGTCATATTATATGTTTGAATGGACAAAGAGCATTTTATATTTTGTCTGTTCACTTAGCTGTGAAATGGTGAATTTTGGCTTTAAATACCTATCATTTGCCTTAATCTTGTTCCCCTAGACTGGCACACCCCAAGTGTTTTTGCTAGGATGGGATATTATAGTCATCATCTCCTGATGCAACAAATCAAATCACAGAATGGTTTGGATTGGAAGGGATCTCAAAAATCATCTCTTTCCAACCTCCTGCTGTGGAGAGAGACATCTTCCATTATCCCAGGTTGCTCAGAGCCCCAGCTTGCATGGGAGCAAGAACATGAGGGACACAACATCAAGGATTCAGTATCTGGCCTTTTCAAATTCTAGGCCTGAATACTCAGTGGGTTGGCTCTGGACTTCACTGTTTCTTTTGCACACAGTTCAAAGCAGGAAAACCACGATCCCTTTGGACCACTAAAGGACTGCCCTGGAGAATTTCTCTTTTCCTCTTGTGCAGCAAG
This sequence comes from Erithacus rubecula, assembly GCF_903797595.1. Taxonomy (NCBI): domain Eukaryota; kingdom Metazoa; phylum Chordata; class Aves; order Passeriformes; family Muscicapidae; genus Erithacus; species Erithacus rubecula. Next base: position 4,841,624 of record NC_136686.1, read on the forward strand.
TTAAGCTTCTGCCTTTTACCCTGCCAGACCAGAGGCTGTTGAATAGTTATGGTAATTTTTGTGGCTAGTGAAGAATTCAAGTGGAAGAATTCTTGTGCTGTTGCTATTATTTATTATTTGCTGAGTGTTGGCAATATGCTTCCATGCCAAAAAAGAGACTTTAGGTAGGGAAACATTTTTATCTGCATATGCACATGAATATGCCCTCACTTCTGCCCCTTGATCCTTCTGGAGTTGGGAGCCACAGCCTGAAAGCTCTGGGGCAGCTCCCTTTAAACTCAAACTGGAATCCAGTATGAGCATGAAAAATACAAGCTGCACATTAGCCTCTATTGTTTATTTTGATATTGAGGAACATTTATCTTAGCCTTTCCCTAAACATCCTCAGCAGTCTTCCGCTGAAGTGGGAAGAGCAGCACAAGGAATACCGCAAATACCAAGGTAATGTTATCTGTTTTTTCTACAGCAAACTTGGCGGATTTTGAAAGGATACCCACTGTGGCAAATTCAAGGCTTCAATAAAACCTTTTGATAATGAAAATAAGGAATGTCAGATATCAATAATGAGGCCAAATTCTGTGTTTTGTGGTGGCCTTTTCAGGCTGGGGCAGAAAAGGATCCATTCAGATTTGCAGCAATGGAGTGTGAGAGAAAAGCTCAGGGATGTGCCCTCCCCAAAAGCATCTGGAACAAGGGACTCACCAGGGAGATTCTAAGATGTGCTGGGAACACACAGCTCCTGCTGGTAAAACAGCATGGAAGGCTGGGTCAAACTGACTAGGGAGGCATCAATAAGTGTTCAAGGCTAGGCTGGATGGGGCTCTGAGCAATCTGGAATAGTGGAAGGTATCCCTGCCTATGGCAGGGAGTTGGAATGAGATGATCTTTTAGGCCCCTTCCAAAACAAACCATTCTAAGATTTATGAGTAATATTTTCTTCTTGCATCTCTTTGCATCTCAACCAACCCAGTAAGTTCCAACTGAACCATACCTGGACATTGGGCTGTATGGAGAATCTGACCATTGAACTTGTAATTAAATATTTCAGAGAACTTTTAACTTGGTTCATTATGCCATTTACTGTCATGATGGGGCTGCTTGTGAACACTTGCTCCCTCCTCTTTGGGCAAACAGATACATATGCACTACGTTATCAAAACAGAGACAATTTAGGCCAGAAGACTGAGGAAAATACAATGATGATGATGATGAGACATATTTGCCTGCTGAGTAGCATCAATGTTTAAAGAAGATGCTGTATTAGAAGCACCAAGGACTTTGACATTTAAAACCCTAGATCCCACACGTGGATGGTCATGCCATATGCCCTAGCAAATTTTTCTCTCCCTGAATGTGCAATATAGACAGCTCTGAAGAAGAAACCTCTATTTTTCTCTGTTCCCTTTTGTAGGAGGACTTTGTATCCACGCTGAAAGTAGACTCTGTTTGTGTTGGCCCGAGATAAAGCAGTCTCTTTGCATCCATCGGTGTTTGTTTTCACCTCTGCCTATGCACGAGTACCACGGCGAATGTTTCTAAACAGCGGATTAATCAGAAAGCACGAGGTGCAGCTGCAGCCAGACTGTGGTTTCTTCTCTCTCTGAGGCAGAGAGCATTTGTAACCACTTTCCTGTCTTCACAGAGCTGCTGATGATCGCATCTTCTTGGAATTTGCTGCTTGTGCAGGCGCACAGCGGCAGCAGAACCGCGGCGGCCGCCGGGGGCTCGCTGCCTGTCCCTGCTCTGGGGCTCGCCGGGGTCACTCCGGTTCTGCTTCCAGGGGAGGGGAGCCCCGAGGGGGGTGTGATCCGCCTCCAACTAAACTCACGGGGTGGGAGGAAATGGAAGTGAAGAGGGATTAACTCCACTGGAGGAGATGAAACCCCACAAGGTGCTGAAACCCGCAGCGGCAGCTGATGGGCGACAGGGCGGGTGTGGGACATTTGGTCCTTACCTCTCCACATCAAAGCTCCTGACAAAAAAAACCAAAAAACAGCATTCTGTGAAAAGGGGAGGGCAATTCACCAGTGTGAGAGTGCCTCTTCTAGGGAGACCCGGCACTTCTAACAAAAGGCAGCTGATCAGGGCAGCAGGGACTGAATATAGCTTGGGGAAGGTGCCTTGGTGTTGAACTTCTGATGAAATCTTTGTGTGGTTTCAGAGGTTCACGGCCCCCGACCTTTCTCTGTGCAGGGGTTGATCGTGGGCTCAGACAGAAGCAGCAGCAGCAGAGCACTCGTGCAAAGTTTGTCTCTTGCCATCAGCACACTGGGTAGGATCTCAGCTGGGATGAGTCCTTAGCCCCATTGGTGGGAGAGCTTTCCCATTTCTCCAGGTGAAGGTTTATCTCACCTGCTGTGGTATCCATTCAGTAAAGCCACACAGCCAGTATGTGGAAAAGAATACTCTGAGAAGTTTCCCCTTTTTGATTAAATCTCTCTATCTGTAATCTATCTGTCTCACTAATCTTGCTTGCTAGAATGTATCTCTCAATCACTCTGTTTAAAGCTGGAGCTGGTCATCCTTTTTTTTTTTTTTTTTTTTTTAGAAAAAAAAATTCCTTTTATTCCTTCTATTCAATTACAACCAGTCAGGAACATGTGTGCTTGCACTAGTACTGCTCCCTGTGGAGCTGGAGGGTGCAGACTGTTGATACTCTGAGCAGAAATGAGGAGGTGGGACCCTGTGGACCACCTTTTGCAGCTCCTTCTGTGTGACCTCCTCATGGGCTCTGCCATGACTTGTGCAACCCACGGCCTCTGAAGAGCAGCAGCTTGAGGGAGGGAAGTGACTCCTCAGTTTTGCCCAGGCCTGCTCAGACTTTAAAGTGTTTTGCTTGTTTGCAGCCTCTTTAAGCACATGCAGCAGGGTGGGTGCCATCAGCTGTTTTGGCCTGATGGTTCCAGGGAGGGAGTGCTGGAAATGATGTGGATCTCCCCATCTCTCTGGCTGATGGCATCCCCTCCCCTGTGCCAACATCCTTGCTTGAAAAGCTGTGGGGGGGGTCAGATCTGGGATTTGATCCATTGACAGATAAACCCAGGATAGTAAATTATTTGTCTTCAGCCAGGCTAGCTCCCCCATTCCCCTGACCCTATTACAGCTCCAGATCCCACAGAGCTATAGCATAGTGGGCACAAGCAGCCAGAGCAAAGGAAAGAAGGAAAGTGCCATCACTTTTAATGGCTTCCCAGCTGTAAGGCATTTTTATCTCGGCTGAGAAAACCACATCCTTGCTATTGCCTTCATTCTGAATATCCTGAGTCCTGAATCCTACTCCCACTTTCCATGCAGTCCCATCTGTCCTCTCCTATCCAGCTGTGCTAGACACATCACTCTCCCCCAGGTCTGGATCTTCTACCTCCTCACCTCAGACCTTCTGATGAACAGTTCTCAGCCTTCCCCAGTGAATTGCTCCCTGATGGTTGATTATCACCATGGCTGACACAATTAATTGAAGCTGCACTGGCCAAGTCTTCTACCAAAACCATCCTCATGCTTTCAGAACAAAAGAATACTTGATCCTACTGCACTAAGCAGGAGGACAGTGTAATCAATTAATGCCGAGAAATAAAACAGGAAGGTAAGATTTAAAAAACTGACCCAAACCCCAGGATATTGGGCTGAACACAGACCTGCTGCAAAAACAGTTTTGTTTCCATCAAAATTCGGGGATGACATATATTGCTGAGAAGGGCAATGGGGAAATCAAAATGTAGCAGTTGGGAACTCCCTCCTGGAGAAAAAGGGGAGGCAGAACTAGGGGAAAAATTATTCTCATGCTTCAAGAATTTTTTTCTGGATTCCTTGGGGTGTGTCAGGCTCACAGCATGCCAACAGCTGGAAAGTGCACACTCTGAGTGCTCTCCTTTGCCATAACCTCCCATTGCTATTTGGACAAATAAAGGACCTTCACTTTATCTGATTTACTCTGTAGTGCTATTGGAATATCCCTCTTGAATTGTAAAGTCACTGCCCAGAGGGCTCTCAGCCTGGGAACAAAGGGTGTTGTCCACTAGATCAAAACACTGGAGTTTCTTTTACAAGAGTACCTTTAGGTCTTGGGAACAGGAATGACTGAAGGAGGCATTCACTCCTCTTCCTCTTTCTATTCCATTTCAGCCTTAATTCAGAATGATGGCAATGCAACTTGACTTAGGGGAAGAGCCCAAGTCTGGATACTCACAGAAAATCCTCAAATTGCCTGCCTGCTGGCACTGGAAAACTTGAGATTTTTATTAGTACACATGATCTCTAGCACAAGCAGCAAAAACAAATTTTAAAAACCCACAACCAAAACCACATTTAGTTCAAGAACTAAACAGATAAATAAAGGGCAGATTAAATGTAAAAGATGTGCCAGGTCGAAATACCAGACAGATCTATGTCCTTTGCACATCAAAGACTGCAATACTCTGAAAGACAACAGCTACTCCAGTTCTATTTAGCCTTGGTAGTGAGGAGAGGAATTCAGGTGTGATTCATGCAGGTGAGTTGAACCACAAACCAAAAGCTGTTCCACATTTGGAATAAAGTGATTAGTAAAGACCCAAGTGCTGAAGGAGGGGCACACATACTCCACAGGGTTTTCAGAGGTGGGTGCTGGTTCTTTCTGAAGTCCACGATCACTTGGAGCAGTGACAAGGGGCTGGAAGTGCTGAACAGCTTCCTGACTGCATTCTTGAATCCTCCTAAAAAGACTTGTCTCCTCAGGTTTGCTCTAATCTATAGCCAGAGCACAGGAGGTATAGCTAAAGGATGCTAATGGATGCTCAGGACAGATAAAGGGAGGAATTCCAGTTCAGGAATTTATAAACAGAGAGCTGAGAAACAGTTAAGCATAAAGCAGAATCAGACTGAGCTCCTCCACAGCGGCCTGTGTGTCAGCAGGAGGCTCTCAGGGTCACCACTCTCATGAGGGGGTGCTTGTGTTTGTTCCTGTGTCTGTCCTTCCATGCACACCCTCCAGTTTAAGGAAGAGAGAGACCTTATGCTAACACAGGCTCATTTCCACCCGACCATGGCACTCCAGCCAATCCCAGCACCAACACTGTGAGAGGGACCAGAGAAGTGGCCAGGCTGTGGTGTGCCAAAGTGACACTGCTGGGGTGTGTAATGGGCTGTACATGTGTTGTCTGCTTTGTGTGTTTGTGTCAGTGGGCATGAGACATGCCTCAGCCTTCAGGGTTTTGAATGACTTTTTTCTGCTCTGGCCAGCATGGGAAGGCTGCCTCCCACTGCTCACCACAGCCTCTCCCCCTCCTTTGCTGCTGCAAACCTTTCAAGCTGCATCCATCGAACCCATGCGAATATTAAAGCTGTTAAATTGATGGGCTGAGTAAATAGGATTAGCTCCGTGTGCCCAAGGGGGGAGGCCTCTGCTTGCACAGACTGATAGGGAGACAGGGGGGAAGGCTGAGGAGGAGAGGCTTGCTTTCAAGCCCACAAGAATATGCTATCTGGGAGGTACACGGATAGCTTCCAATCTGCCCCTGATTGGATTAGACATGCTCCTAAATGTGAAGTGCCTATACAAGCCTGGGGCTTAGCTGGTGCCGGGGTGCTGTGCTGCCACCCCAGCGGCTCTGGGGACGCCTGGCTGTCAGGGGCAGCCAGCCCCCGCTGCTGCGCCCTGCCTCGCACCGTCCCAGGCGTCGGATCTTTAACCCGCTCCCGTGAAAGCTGAGATCCTTTGCCTCCATCTGTTCACATGGGATGGCTTTACAATTCCCCTCTAACCTACCAAAGGGAAGCGTGAAGTGATCTCTCGCTGCCTGGTGGAAGGAAATCTCTCCCTCCCGCCATCTCCCCCTCCTCTTTTTTCTCTTCCAGATGAAGAGTTTGAATGTCTTCATGGTCTGTTTAAAATATAAAGTGAGTTCTTGACACATTTTTTGAAGCTGTGCTTGTCTGGGCATTGATTATTGTCACTAACAGCGATGTGAGCCAAATGCTTTCCTTTTTCCCCAGGCTTTGGTAACATTTCCAAGAACTTCAGCTGCTTTTTTGCAAAATTACTTTCAGAACCAAAATACTAATAAAGAAGTTTACACCTAGCCTGTTGTGTAGGATAGCAAGGAATGGCAGTGGCTTAGTTAGACCTTTCTTAAGTTTAAAGAAGAATAGCTCCAAATATTTTTAATTGGAACACAAAAAAAACTGAGCAAAAATACTGTAGTTGCTGAACAGAGGAAAACTGTACAACTGTGATAACTGGGGTTTATTCCATGGGTATTATCCTTTACTTATTTTCTAGTCACAGGGAAAATATTGGTGAGGAAAATCTTTGTTTCACACCTATTTTGACAGTAGTTAGGCAGCACTCTGATGTCCATGCACTCACTCTAAATTAAACACTGTCCTTTTTTTTTGAAACAGATGCTTGCCCTGATATTCTATGGAGGTAAAAGTTAGACATCTCTATTTTCTTTTTTTCCTTATTTTTATTTATTCTGGCTGGAGATAACAGTAACTCACCTGTGAGGTCTAAGCTGCAACAATAATTTAGATTAACAGAAAAAACTGAGAAAAATACGGGAAGTACCATGAGCTCTGTAGCCTGATGAAAAAATTATTCCTGTTTTAGCCAGGGAGATAAAAAGGAGCAAGGAATTCAGGTCCTGGCACTGGTACTGACATCTAACCTGCTGCTCTTGTTACTTATCCTGGTAAAGGCAGGTAAAAGTGTGAGGCAGGAATAGAGCAGTGGGAACATCCAGAATGAAACTGCAGCATTTATCTCTGCAGGAAAGGTCTAGGCCTCCTTATCATCATCCAAAAGCTGGCTGAGAAATGCATCTAGACTTCAGGGGACATTTGTGTGAGAATAATACCAGCTGTGAATACAGCTGTGATACACCACAGAGATAATCTTAGTAAATGATGTCATAAGTAGAATGCAAGAACGTCCATCAGTGTTAGACACCCTGATTTCCACTGCCCAGCCCATATGAGCACCTGAGAACATGAATTATCTCCCCATTAATTTAGGAGTTGTGATGACAACATGTTTGGTTGTGTTGTTTTCCCGTTAGGCTTGGGGATATCTTGAGTGGGCCTGATTGCATTACCTTGTGTTGAAAATGGAATTGCTGTGTCCAGTGCCCCTGAACACTCAGAAATCCAAATTTCTTCCTAGCAGGTAGTGGTATCCTTCACCTTCCACTGTAATAACTGGATAATAACATACAATCTTCACAGGAGATGAAATTCCCCTTCTTTCCCATCTTTGTATCAGGTTTAATTTTAACTTGTAAGTTAATACATGTGAATGCAGCAAATTTATGCTTTCTCTACAAATGTGTGCTCCCTAGCACCCTTCCCCATCCCCCTCACCCCTAGCATCAGTCTGGGCCAGATCTCTGTGTGGATGTGGCCATTCCTCTGTGGTCATCCATCCTTCCTTATCTGTGTCACTCCCCTCAGTCCCTCCCCCTGCAACAAACACATCACTCTGCAGCAGGCAGAGGTGCATGTCTGCACAACGGGATGTTTGCTTACCCAAATTCCTCTGTGTGTTCCTGACTCCATCTAACTCGAAGGCTCCCTGCTGAAACCACTGAATGCTCTGCTAGTTCCAAATCAACCTTCTGACTCCACCCAGCTGCTCCTGTTTTAGCAGTATTCCCATTTCTTTGCTTGAATAGCACCAAAAGGACCTTGAAGTTCCCCTGAGTTGACTCCAGTTTTTCTTCCTTTTCTGGCCTCATTAAAGCTGTTCTTGATTTTATCACTTCTTCCTGCACTCCTGCACTTGAATGTTGTGTAATTATATCAGATAACCTATTCAAACAAAGGAAGGGGAAATTAGAGATGGAAAGGCTTCTTTAGATTGAGGAGACAAGCCCCACTCCCTTGGAAGAGGGCAGGATAGGACCATATACTCCTCACTCACCCAAGTGACATGGGGTTCATGTCTCCCTTGAGATCCAGCTGCACTTTCAGACCTCACTGCAAGGAAGAATTTCCTGACCCTTTCATTAACAGTTCCACTGCTTAATTCCTTGGCCCACACCTAGTTTTGCCCTTCACCACCCAAAATAGTTTCTAAAAGGTTCATTTTTCATGTTTTGTAGTTAAGTGACACCAAGTAAAGTTAAATGACTGCTGTAGACCCACAGTACTTAAGACAGATAGGGATCTCTTAATTCCCAAAACTCACTAAGCACCGTGTTAATTAAACATCTTAATTAGCCTTTCTGCCCCCATGCCTTTAGTGTGGCTAAGGTCACTGATTTGCTGGGTTGGGTTTCGGGTTACCTGCCATGAATTTGGGGAGGTTTAGGATTTAAGCAGCCTTGTCTGCTCTTTACTCCGCCACACTGAGGTGACATTAGGACATGGCACTTCTCTCCACCAGTTGGCTGCAAGGTCCAGCACAGCCTGGCTGAGTCCCCCCTTTGTCGAGTCACCCTTGGCTAGCTGTGTGGATGCCTGCCAGGGCCACCTGAAATGCTTCTGCTCTCCTGGCCAGGCACTGCTGCCTCCTGTGCCTCAGCCTTCACATTCCACACTGCTGCAAGCACGTGAACAATGCATGGCATCCCTCGGGCTGTTCCCACCCAGCCTCCCTGCTTTTACTGGAAATGAAGGCCTTTCTAGGAGGAAGGAATCCCTTGAGATCTGAGTAGAGGTTCCCTTGGCTGGCTGCTGTTAAGAATAAAAGATCTGAGAGCTATTTCCATTCCTGGTTGCGCAACACAAAGCAAGTCACTTAACCTTTCCATGCCTTATTTTCCCTCTGCATGAACTGACACATAGTATCCCACATTTTTGGGGGGGGATGATGTGGTTTAATACCAGGCAGGCCTTCAGATGCCTCTGAAGGCTGCAACTGATCTTTATATAAACTGGCTGTCTCCCAATGGGCTATGAAAGACCCTCAGGAGGGATGGAGACCTCTGCTGTGAGGAAAGGTTGAGAGGAGATCGGGATTGCCAGCTGAAAGGATGAGATTGTTCAGCCTGGAGAGGAGAAGGCTTTGGAGTGACTTTATTGTGCCCTGCAGTACCAGAAGAGAGCCTACAGGAAAGATGGAGACAGACTATTTACAAGGGTCTGGAGTGACAGGACAAGGGGCAATGGCTTCATTCAAAGTAGGTTTAGTTTAGATATAAAAAAGAAATGGTTCCCTGTGAGGGTGGTGAGGCCCTGGCACAGGTTGCCCAGAGCAGCTGTGGCTGCCCCATCCCTGGAAATGTCCAAGGCAAGGTTGGATGGGGTCCTGAGCAACCTGGCATAGTGGAAGGTGTCCCTGCCTCTGGCAGGGGTGGGAACTGGACAATCTTTAAGGTCCCTTCCAACTCAAACCATTCTATTAATCTATGATTCTGTGTCTATTTTACCCTTTTTCACCCTGGAGTCTCTCAGCATTGAATGCTTTCCAGATTCCACCCTCCTGCTGAGTAGTTTGATATCTGAGTATTTTCTCCCAGATGTTTGAGAATCTTTTTTTTTTTTTTTGAACAGTATTTTCAGTTCCCTCTGTACTGTCTGTCCATCCCCACCACTGTGCAGTTGTATAATATACCAACATTTTGATCTTCTAACCCATATCAGCTAGCAATTCCTTGCAGAAGTTTCAGCATCTCAATCTGCCTCTCTATTTCCATTCTGTACCATAAGAGCCTTGCAGTAATATTTAAACCCCCCCACACCTTTTCACAGAAGCAGATAAAACCAATTTTAAAGCAGCCCAACTCTGACCTTTGTCAGACTCCTGTACACTTTCAGAAGTATCCCTTACACAGCAACTTTCAGTTCCCTCTACACATTTGACTCGCCATCTAGGCTGAATTTAGTTTTCACTTTTCATTCCAAGGCTCTGCATCTCCTGCATCTTTGTTCATTAATTAAGTGAACAGGCTTGGACAGATATATCTAAGAGGCTGAGGCTTTGAAAATTGTGCTTCGATTATGAGTTTTGCATGATTTTAAAGCTCACAGGTGAGGCTTTCTTTGGGATTTGTCAGAGGAGAAATAGGCCCACACAGAGTTTTCAATAGCTAGTCAAAATGCAGAAGGGTGGTTTTATGGGTGCATATTTTCCCTGCAAGAGGCAGTGAGACAGAGAGCTTACAGAATCACAGAATCATTTAGGCTGGAAAAGATCTCCCAAGATCATTGAGTACAACCTGTGACCAATCACTGCTCTGTCAACCAGATCAGAGCTCTGAGCCTTGAACACCTCCAGGGGTGGTGACTCCACCACCTCCCTGGCAGCCTGTTCCAATGCTTGACACCTCTTTCAGCAAAGGAATTTTTCCTGATATCCAGCTTGAACCTCCTCTGGCACAACTTGAGGCCATTCCCTCTCATCTTGTCTCTTGTTCCATGGGAGCAGAGCCCAATGCCCCTCAGCTGTCCCTTCCTGTCAGGGAGTTGTGCAGAGCCAGAAGGTTCCTCCCGAGCCCCCTCAGCTCCCTCAGCTGCTCCTCATATGACTGACTCTCCAGACCCTTCCCCAGCTCAATTCCCTTCTCTGGACACCCTTCAGCCCCTCAATATCCTTGTCAAGAGGGGCCCAGAACAGGAGTCAAGATTTTAAATGTGGCCTTACCAGTGTCTACAGCAGGGGGACAGTCACTGTCCTGGTCCTGCTGGCCACAGCACTGGTGACCCAGGCCAGCTGCCACTCACCTCTTGGCCACTTGTGCACAGCTGGCTCATGTTCAGCTGCTGTTGCTGAGAACCCCTAGGGCACTTTGATGTGAGACAGACTTCTGGGATGGCTAGCCATGGGATGGGTAAGCTCGCAGTGCAACTGGCTGAGGCTGTGGCAGGGAGCAGGGAGCAGGGAGCAGGGAGCAGGGAGCAGGGCGCAGGGAGCAGGGAGCAGGGAGCAGGGCGCAGGGAGCAGGGAGCAGGGAGCAGGGAGCAGGGAGCAGGGCTCAGGGCACAGGGAGCAGGGAGCAGGGAGCAGGGAGCAGGGAGCAGGGAGCAGGGAGCAGGGCTCAGGGAGCAGGGAGCAGGGAGCAGGGCGCAGGGAGCAGGGAGCAGGGTGCAGGGAGCAGGGAGCAGGGTGCAGGGCTCAGGGAGCAGGGCTCAGGGCGCAGGGCAAAGGGAGCAGGGTGCAGGGAGCAGGGCTCAGGGCTCAGGGAGCAGGGAGTAGGGCTCAGGGCACAGGGAGCAGGGAGCAGGACTCAGGGCACAGGGAGCAGGGAGCAGGGAGCAGGGAGCAGGGCGCAGGGAGAGGGAGCTAGGAAGCAGGGCGCAGGGCGCAGGGAGCAGGACTCAGGGGCGGGTAGCAGGGCAGCGGGAGCAGGGAGCAGGCTCAGGGCACAGGGAGCAGGGTAAGCAGGCGCAGGGGAGCAGGGAGCAGGGGCAGGGCATGGCGAGGGAGCAGGGCACATGGAGCATGGAGCAGGGAGCAGGGAGCAGGGCTCAGGTCGCAGGGCACAGGGAGCAGGGAGCAGGGAGCAGGGCACAGGGAGCCAGGAGCAGGGACAGCAGGAGCAGGGAGCATGCTCATGTCGCAGGCACAGGGAAGCAGGAGCAGGGAGCAGGCACAGGGAGAGGACATGGCAACAGGGAGGCAGGAGCAGGGATCAGTGAGCAGGGAGCAGGGCACAGGGAGCAGGGAGCAGGGCACAGGTACAGGAGCAGGGATCAGGGGCGCAGGCACAGGAGGCAGGGACATGTATCAGGCCGCAGGGGGGAAAAAGCAGGGAGCAGGGAGCAGGGCTCAGGGCGCGGGCGGTGCAGGGAGCAGGCTCAGGTCGCAGGGAGCAGGGAGCAGGGAGCAGGAGCAGGGAGCAGGGCGCAGGAGCAGGGCTCAGTACTACGCAGGGAGCAGGGAGCAGGGTCAGGGCGCAGGGAGCAGTATATGTCACGCTCCTGCCGTTGGCGCGGTGCTGCGGATGGCCGCCCGGCGGGGCCGTACCCAGCAGAGGGCAGCGGTGCCCGTGCTACCGCAGCCGCCCGACCCGCGCCTAACCCCCCCAAAAACCGCCCTGCATTGCCTCTAGGCTGGCAAGCAGCTCACACGTGTAAACCGGCTCTCCTTCCCTTTGCAGCCCTAATCTCGACCACCCAAGCATCGACATCTGCCAGCGCTTGCTGACCAGCCAAGCTGGGGTCATGGCTGTTCAATCACAACATGGAATGGCCTGGTTTGGAAGGGACCTTAATGATCATCTCATTCCAACCCCCTGCCATGGGCAGGGACACCTTCCACTAGACCAAGTTGCTCAGACCCCCATCCAACCTGGCTTTAATCCTCCTGTTACTTGAACAGCCATGTGTAAAAAAAATCCATCTCTCTGGGATGGAGAAAGATACAGTAGAAGTAACTTCTAAATGCCATCCCCCCTTCTGGGAAAATTGGTTTTCTCAGGGAAAAAAATAAAACTGTGACCTAGTGGTTAATTTACATGCAGAGGAGTCAGGAGTCAATTTTTGTGTGGTTTGAACTGGTTCGTTTATATCTAATTAAAACAGTAAGGGGAGGAAGGCTCATTTTATGCTCAGTTAATCAAAAGACTTCAGCAGCTACTTCTTTTCCTCTGGGGATATTGATAACTGCTGGATTCAACCCTATGGAATTAGGTTGGTTAAACTATTCCTCTCCAAAATCCGTGAAGCTTAAATCCACTTGAAGTCTTATCCCAGCCCTGAAATAAATCTGATCCCAGCTCTCAAACCCATCTCTGTTTTGATACATTATAGATGACTGGTCCTGTGCCTTCCAACCTGGGTTGGAAGGAACTTTAAAGCTCATCCAGTTCCAATCCACTGCCATGGGCAGGGACACTTCCCACTATTCCAGTTGCTCAGAGCCCCATCCAGCCTGGCCTTGGACACTGCCAGGGATGGGTCAGCCACAGCTGCTCTGGGCACCCTGTACCAGGGCCTCACCATCATCACAGGGAAGAATTTCTTCCTAATATCCAATTTAAACCTACTCTCTATCAATCCAAAACAGACATATCCATATGTATCAATATTGGGATATTCAGAACCTTGCTAGAGAAGACTCTGGTTTTTTTTTTTTTAAGACAGAAATTAGCTTGGCTCTAAATGGGGCTTTGGGCTTCACAGATGTCCGTGGACCTCAATTATTCTGCCTCTTTCAGAATTTATGGCTCAGATCCTGCTTTTCATGTATACACTGAATACTCCATATAGGAAGGAGGTGGTAAGAAGGCCCTTCCAGCCATTCCCACCCTTTCTGCCCAGTCCCCTCAAACTCACAGTGTAGCCAAGTAAGCACTGAAATCCACTTCCCTGCTGAACAGCTCTGCATTTTGTGATCCTATTCCAGGACAGGGAACTCAAGGTGCTCCTTCATGAAACACTGACATGTTGCTGTTCTTATTCCCCTGGAGCTGGACTCGATGATCCTTATAAGTCCCTTCCAATTCAGGATATTCTATGTTTCTGTGATTCTAGTTGGATGGGAACCATATGTCATGTTGTAAATAAGGATCTTTCAGTGTTTCTACAAAGCTTCAAGGATCTGCCAGACAGGTCAGCAGTAATTTCCTATTGACAGAAGCAAAAGAAATCAAGATCTTAGGGTCTTATCACAACAACCTGTAATTTCTTATAAACTATAACATAGAACAATAATTCCTTAATTACTGTTAAAATTTGTCTTCAGAAATATAAAAGGAAAAAAGACTTTAGAAGTGCCCAATTTATATGTTTCTTCTAATGATAACATCTGGACTTATAAAGGGTATTTTCCTTCCCTATAAAACTGACCTCACTTATAAGGACAATCACATGCAAAGCAGCAGAAGTGATCAGTAGACCAAAGTAAACTGATTAACTGAACTGATGGAAAACGGGCTCTAAATTCCACTATATTTTCTTAAAAGCTGCTTCTCTCAGGCATATGTGAACAGCTTAGCAGAAATAGTTATAGAATCACAGGACCTCATTCTGCTTTCCCATCAGAGCAATTCTGAAGTAATTCCACTGAAGTGAGCAGAGTTACACTGATGTGAGATCACAGTCAGTCAGAAATGGAAAATTCCTAATAGCTTATCCAGTTCATAACCCTAGGGCTAGCATACAGTTATTCCTTGCACTAAAACCACATTTAATTCTTCCAAATATGAATCGTGGAAAATGGTGCTTGGGAGGTGTTTTAGTCACTTAGTGGAGTTTCTTTAATTCCTCATCCAATTTCTCTTTTTGGGAAAATCCTTGTGTTTGACAGAAAGCCAAAATCTCAGATATATTGCCCAATAAATGAAATCTTGAATAAAATGGATATGCCACATTATAAGAGTAATTCTGGGTGCCTCATGTGCCCATCTTCCACCTTGTACTGGTTGTGGATTCTCATTAGGCTGGTGACACATGGAGGTTTTAGAGAACTTACTGTAAAGACAGAGCAACAGGGTAATGCCAGACACATTGGGGTGTCACCTCCAGGGCTCTCCAGCAGAATTCCTTGTGTGTAGCATTGGGTTAACACATGCCACAACATCTATCCATTTGTCAGAGGCATTTCTGCTTTCCAGTGAAATGTCTAAGCATTCTGTAGCAAGCAGATCTTCCTCAGTGAATCCAGTATTATGTGGGATCTGCTCTGTCTGAAACAGCTTTTCCTGCCAAAGAACAATTTCAATAGAAAAATTTTAATCAGACCTCATGGTAGAGACATTTCAAACAAAAAAGTTTTTTTTTTTTTTTTTTTTTTTTTTTAATCCTAGCAATACCTAATTATACCTATTTGGTTGTTTTCAGGCACAAGGGCATTGCTGATGTGTCTGACACAGGAGCCCTGAAATTGGGCAATGTCCCTTTACTCTCTCCTTGATTGCTTAACAGGGGCACCCCACAGTTGATGTGCACTGCTTCCTGAATGTAAAGGGGTCCATACCAGCTGCTCTGGGAAAAGCTTAGATGCTTTAAAAGTTTCAAAAATAAGTTTTTATGAATGAACCATTTGTTTTCCACCTTTAAAAGCTGGGGTCTAAAATCAATCTGCTTGTGCAAGTCCTTGCTGAAGGTGTGAGATAAATGTGACAGTAAATCACACAAGCCACTAAGCAGTCTGATACCATTTCCCTGTGAATGAAAAGCACTAAGAAATCTCACAGCTGCTGCTCCTGCCCTTCAGCAACTTTTAATTTTTATTGATTGACACAACACCTACGCGCCACATCATCCACAAGAGGCATCAGGTCTGTTTCAGGAAAAGCAAATTATTTGGTATTGTCAACAGCTGGCAGAGGCCACCAGGAACTGCTTCTCCATTCATTTGTTTTTCTCAGACACCTATAAAGAGCTGTCATCACACATCAAACGAAGCAAGAATCGGACAGCATGTGTGTCTCAATGCTGGCACACAGCCTCCATCACTGTACTGAGGCATGGCAGCCATGGCAAGGGAGCAAGGCAGGGACAAAGGGAGTCCTGGGGCAGTTGGGGCACCTCAATGTAAGAAAAATATAAAGTTATTAGAGAGGATCCAAGAGAGGGCTATGAAGATGCTAAAGGGTCTGGAGGTGAGGCCACACAAGAAGCAGCTGAAGACACTTGGTTGGGGTCGATATCAGGAAAAGGTTCTTCACCAGAGTGTGGTGGGGCACTGAACAGGCACAAGGGAATGGTCACAGCCCCAAGGCTGCCACAGCTCCAGGAGTGTTTGGATAATGCTCTCAGGGATGCACAGGGTGAGATTGCTGGGGTATCGGTGCATGGCCAGGAGTTGGACTGAATGACCCCTGGAAGTCCCTTCCAGTTATGGATATTCTGGGATTCCAAAGTGAGCTCAAGTACAAACTTTGCAGAGTTGATTGCTTTCAAAAATCACTTCTGCTGTGAATGGAATAGCAAGAACATGGTGAAGAGTTTGGACCTTCTGAGACCAGAAGAAGCCATCAGTGCTGAAGGCTGTTGCCTCAGTGACACTAATACTTGCACTTCCCTGTGAAGTGATGGTGTAAAAGGACTTTGCATTATTAAATCAACAGCTTGTATTATTTGCCCTGAGATAAACGAGGCTGTGAGATGTGTGATGCTTTCTTTATCTATGCAGATTCCTGATTAACAGTTGTGGAAGTACTGTGCATTTGTGAGCAGGATGACCAGGATATAGCCCTTGATATGCATACAAGAGGCATATGGAAAAAAAGTTTTGCAATGTGCGTGCAAGCCACTTTGGCCAATGTTAAAGACAAAAGGCCACATGAAATACTGCATATCCTTACTGATGCATTGTGCTGCAGCAGTGAAGAATAAAGTGTTTCACTGGGGTAACAGAGGGAGCTGGAGGTGAGTGAAATACATTTTCCACACTGGAATGTGGTTAAGACAGGGGGTAAAAGATACTGCTGCTGAGGAAGGACCACAGATGTTCCTTAAGAGATGGGTGGTTAGGAGTTTGGTTTCTCAGTTGTGTCCCAAACTCAGCTCAGTCCCCCTTAGCACCCCTTGACTCAGCCCTGACTCAGAGGGAAGAATTCTGCCCCCTGAGTCACCAGCCCAGCCTCCTCCAGCTCTGCCTCCTTCACCTGGTGATCCACTCAAGCCCAAACCTGTGCAGCAGATGGGAGCTGACAGGGCTGAGTCCCAAGCAGGATGGGTGGCACAGAAGAAAACCTTGGCAGTGACAGCATGCCCAGATGACCCACAGCAGCACAGTGTTAGGGGGTCTGCTGTGGCATTTATGGGATGGACACTGTGCTCACCTCGAGGAGAGCTCACTCTGGATGTTCACTCTCCTCTCTGGGACCTCCACAAACATGGCCTGGGTGCTTAGGAGAGATTGCTGAGCCCAAGCTCAAGTCCTGCAAGGGCAGGACTGAACAGCCTGAGGAATGTTACTGTCTCCCACCCACCTCCTCTGGAAATGTCTGAGCTTCCCAGAAAAATGAGAAAAAGCACAAAGCCCACGCTGTGCTTGATCTGGACTGTGCTTAGCCTGTCTCTTCCTTGAAACTATACTGAACTCATTTTGGGGTGGTGAGAAGGGAGCTTGTACTAGAAATAGAAGGTCTATAATTAACATATGGTCCTAACACAAAATAGAATCACAGAGGCCCCTCAAAGTTAGTAAACTTTTAAGTGCATTCCAAGTTTTATCAGATTTCTCTCATCTGTAGAAACAGAACTTCCTAGATCTGTTGTACTTGCAAGCCCAGCAGACTGGACCCAAATACATACTTTAGTTTAATGATTAAAAAAATCCTCCACTGACACACATCATGCACATGTAAGTAATTTGAAGTTTTCAAGTACTAACCCTTCCCACCCTGAAGCAGGGGCAAATTCCTCCTCTCTTCTCACAGGCCTGCTACCATTATGCCAGCTTTCATTCTGAAACCCACACTCATGTGAAAAACACCCAGGTTAGTGAATCTGAAACTCAGCCTCCAACCATTCAGCACCCAAATGAAAATGATGTGTGTCTGTTAACCCATTCTTGTTTTCTCCTCTCAGGGGCAGGCTGCTTATTCTCCCAGCAGCCCAGCTCATCCTGCCATTTATGAAGTTTTCTGCAGTTACAATGACCTGCACACTTGAACCTGTATAACCTGTATCTTTCCCTGCCTCCAAGGAGGAAGGTGTCTGAAATTCAATAAGGGCAAATGCAGGATTCTGCACTGAGGAGGAATAGCTCCACAACTATTTTTTCTGTATTTCCCACTATATGGCCATGAACAGTGACCTCAGATGCTGCAAGTGGAGCTTTCTTACCTAGCTCCCCTCAGGTCCAATGCTGCTGCTGCCTGCTGATCTCCACACAAAAAAGTTTGTAGGACAAGTTTCAGGTGATGGAAGATGAAGAATAAAATAGGATTGAAGTCTGCAGGATAGATTGAAAGAAACATCAGATCTATTGAAGAATTAATCAGTATTTCTGCCTTTAGTTTTCCCCACATATAAAAATTAACAGAATAATATTTACTTCTTGAGCTCTTGTAGTATTGTGATTAAAAATTGCTTACTCTTTTTAAAGCCCTATGGAGTATGTGCTATTCAGATATGCATGTGGGAAAGATTGCCAACATACATTAATATCCAGAAAGAAGACAAAGAAATGAAAGCACAGGTATTAAAGGTGTCAGAAGGAATTAAAGATGAAAGCAGGAAGGAACAAAGATTATTAGAGATATTTAACTGCTAGACAAAAAAGGGAGGGGATGAATATGATATGGAAAAGATTAAGGAAAGATAACTTATCATAAAGATAAGTGGACAGAAAAAGAACAGTAACAAATAAGGACAAAGAGAAAACCTGTGAGGGAAGAACTGATGAAGATGAAAGCACTGGTTTCCCTTAGAAGGACTGGTTACCATGTAAGTACCACCCAGTGAGCTGCACATGACAAGGAGAGGCAGAAAACAGAAAAAAATGAAAGAAGCAGGAAAGCAGATTAACAGGGGAAAAAATGCAAGCTGAGCCTAACATCTTATTGATTTTTTAAAATTATTTTGCCAGCAGCTGTGGTTTTCTTTGGGGAACCAATATTTTTTGTTAAAAAGATATTCCAACAAAAATCCTCAGTGTTGGTTAAAAAGAAGAACCTAAAACCTAAGCTTGGTAATCTAAAACCTTTCTGCATTATACTTAAAACTTACATGTTTCTAGATTTTTTTTATGAAAACCTGATGTTTCTGTGGGAAAATCATCACTTCCCAGACACATCTATTTTTAGGCCCATGTTCTCAATTAGCCTGCTACTCATTTGCAGCACCACAGCAACAGGGTGTGTCAAAGGGTTACAAAGGAGTCTGCCTGGAATGAAAAACCCACCCCAGTGACTTTATGGTAGCTGCCAGCCAGCCTTTCTTTTTCTCTCTGCATCTCAGAAGAGAAGTATGAGGTGTCAGATATTCTGGTGAGGATTTCTCATGGCACAGATCATGATGTGAAAGAAAGTGAACTCGAAAAGCACAATGTAAAAGAATTATAGCATTATGGAATGGGCTGGGTTGGAAGGGATGTTAAAAGATTATCCAGTTCCAGCCCCCTGCCATGGGCAGGGACACCATCCACTATCTCAGGTTGCTCCAAGCTCCATCCAGCCCAGCCTTGGACACTTCTAGGGATGGAGCAGCCAAAACTTCTCTGGGAAACTTGTGCCAGGGCCTCACCATCCTCACAGGGACCAATTTCTTCCTAATATCCAATCAAAACCTCCTCTCTGTCAATGTCAAGCCATTCCCCCCTGTCCTGTCACTCCAGGCCCTTATCAAGAGTCTCTCTCCATCTTTCCTGTGGGCTCCCTGCAGGCACTGGAAAGCCACAAGTGGGTCACCCTGTGACTGAACAATCCAGTTCTCTCAGCCTTTCCTCCCAGCAGAGATGCTCCATTCCTTTAATCACCTTGGTGTCCCTGCTCTGGAATCATTCCTTAACAAAGCTGAATTCTGAATTGCACTTTGGATACATGATTGATCCAGCATCATCTGTAAGTAATCCTTCTGCTTCTGCCTTTACATGTCTGAATCATCAGCTAATCTTGCTCTGGGAGAGAACCTGTAGTGGCTCTGTCAGAACAGACAACTGCAGTGCTGAACTGGAATAAGTCACCTGAGCAGAAATTTGTCCTAGTGGCACAGTTCCCATTTACAAGCTTTGTGCTTGAGGGGATGAGAAAAGCTGTCCAGATGATCCTGGGAAAGTTTGTACACACAGCAACTCAGCCAGCAAAGTGCTGGGCGTAGCAGGCTGCCCACGAGTGGGTGTTCAGCCTTGGAGCAGGTTGGATCCTGGATCCATGGATCTGCTCCAGCACCTGCCTCACCTTGGTGACCAGAGCAAAGCAACCCTCTGAGGGGCAGGAGGGCACCATGCAAGAAATGAGCCACCAAAGGGCTCTGGAATATTTTGATGGACAAGTGTATCTCCTACTGTGTGGCTGAGTGTTCAGAGTCCTGATACATCCAGGATTTCTCTCACCCCACTGACTCCCTAAACCTCTCCACTGGGCAGCCCCCAAGCTCTCTGGCATGGCCAGAAGATCACAGCCTGGCACCCTGCTGTAATGGAAACCCAGAGTCTACTTCTCCGAGCTTCACCGAGCTGGCACAAGGGAGCTCTTGTATTTGTCATCAGCGGTGTTGCTATGGCCACGGCACACAGGTATAAACCTTGCCCAGGGGACATTGTTACAGGAGAGCAGGGTGCAGCCCAGGAACCAGTACTGCTTTACTGACATGATTTATCTCTGTGACCCGTCCAGGTCTCTGGAGTTTATCCATTCAGTTGCTTTTACAGGAAGTGTCCTTACGATAGAGCCCTCAGTGCATTTAGTAATAACATTTTACATCTATATTGGGCTCTGTGCATTCCAAGTGCAATACAAACTCATTCATCTTATCTTTTTATCTCATGACAGTTGCCTGCAGTGCTGAGTTGGTTTGATCCCAGCCTCACAGGCTTGTCAACAGTGGAATTGTTACCTGACTAATTATCCGTCTAAGTCACGATGAGGGACTGGTGGCTGGGCTCTGCTCTCAGTTTTAACCAGCAGCTCCTGCCACTCCACCGAGAGGGCTCTCATTCTTTCTGCTGCTGAAGAGAGGGAAAAGAAAATCATGGAGGGGATTTTCATTTAGGTTGGTTTTGGGTGTTCACTAGGGGCAAAACTGTTTGCAGAAATAGAAATACACTTGCCATTGATCCACGGGAAACACAGTCATGCATCTCTGTTTTAATTTTACCCACAGGAGATGAGACTGACATAGGCCCAGCTTGTATTGCTCCTATCCTTTCTCCATTTACTGCACTAAATGATGGACTAATTCAGTGTGGAGTCTGTGGCCACACCTTTAGAGATTATTTCTATTAAATTTGTAGGTCACTGGTTGTAAATATGGGATAATATTTTCCATAGCAAGCACTTTTGCATGCTGCATGCAGATCAGGTGACTCAAGTGCAATAGTGATGAACCCAGACTAGAGGAGCTGCAAAAAGGATTTCAGTGAAGATGTACAAGGAGTGGCTGCAAGGGATGGGATAAAAAATTGAAAAGAAGTAGGTCCTAAAAGTTACAGCTATCACAAGGTGATAATTTTCAAAAGCTGAAATGGGTTAGCACTATTGAAAGAAATTAAGACAAATGGAACAAGTGATCTCACACTAAAAACACAACAGAAAGTGGCTTATTTAGCTTTTTTTTAACCTAGGGAAAATATCTCAACAGGTAGATGACTTTTTCAGGTTAAACATGTGATTTGAAATTTTGATCTTTAATTTTAATGCTGACCACTAGCATGACAGATATGAGTAAAAAGAACGTTCCAAGTTTAAGTTTCAGTTTACCCAAAGGGATGGGAAAACACACAGAAAAGATCTCCCACTGGGCATCATCTCTCCCATCATGTTGGCTGCCTTCAGGACTCTGCTTCATTACAGCAAAATGAAATAGATCAGCACCATAGTTACTGCTTTTTATGTGACTTCCAAGAATTTTCTTATCAGGATTAAAATGAAGCAAATTACATAATGCTATGGAGCCTGGATCCAGCAACTCTTGAGGCTGCCAGAAACATCAGCTGTGGAATACAGATGGGCTGTATTAGGTGAGACTGAAGCATATTTAGAAAATGCATTAAAAGTTTTTGGGTTTTTGTTGGTTTTTTGGTTTGCTTTTTTTTGTGGTTTTTTTTTTTTTTTTTTTTTTTTTTTTTTTTTTTTTTTTTTTTTCTGAGAGATCTCTTGCAATCCCCAGTTTTTTTTTGCCTCAAGCTTCACTCACAGACTTGGAAAATTGTTCACCAGGAATTTTATATTCAGTTAATGTAATAAAAGTTCCTTAAAATTTGTCAAACTACTTTTTGCATAAAATCACAGAATGGTCTGGGTTAGAAGGGATCTTAAAGATCACCTTACTGCAACCCCCTGCCATGGGCAGGGACACTATCCCAGGTTGCTCGGAGCCCCATCCAGCCTGGTCTTGGACACTGCCAGGGATGGGGCAGCCACAGTTTGTGCAGCCTGTGCCAGGGCCTCCTCATCATCCCAGGAAAGAATTTCTTCCCAATATCCAGTCTAAACGTCCCCTCTGTCAGTTTAAATCCATTACTCCTTGTCCTGTCACTACAGTTTCTGATGAAAAGTCCCTCTTCCACTTCCCTATGGTTCTTCAGATACTGGAAGGTATTCTGTGGTCTCCATAAAACTTCTCCTCTCCAAGCTGAACAGCCCCAAGTCTCAAAGCCTACCTCTACAGGGAGGGTGCTCCAGTCCCTTTATCAATTTTGTGGCCTCCTCTGGACCTGCCCCAGCATTTCCATGTCCTTCCTATATACACTTACCCAGCACATCATTGTTACTTTGCAGTGGAAAGGTAAGTTTGCCACAGTACTTGGTATTTAAGACCATGTGGGATCTTGCATCCTTTCCTGATGAAGTTCTTGTGACCCAGGGCAAATATATTTTTATGCTACTATTGCCAGTTCAATATCTTCTGTTGTATATGCTGTGTCTTCAGCATCTTCTTTGTGGATCTCTTCCTTCCTCTGTCTAAAAACCTGATCTGTGGAGAGGAGTTCCAGCACAAACACTACACTCCCAATTCCAAGGATTTGGTTGGCTTACCTACCCCAAATAATATAGTCTTTCTGGCCTTCACTGAGTAATTCCATGGCAGAGCACAGTCTGAAGCCACGTTTGCTGTATTGTGTAAGACAATTTGCCAGGCACATGTAGCCATAGTGCTTTAGAGACATGCATGGACAAATTTGGTGAGCTGGAAAAGCCCCATTTCATGCAGCCAACAAAAGATGCAGTGATTCAATACCTCTGTTTATTCTCATGAGAGGCACTGTTTCTTTGCCCAAGTTATTGATTAAGCAAATTCTATGTGTGGGAGTTCTCCATTAGAATAATCTGGAAACCCTATGGCTTCAATACTGTGCTTGAGGAAGCTTGAAGTTTGAAATGGTCACCTCTACTAAAACACAGATGGGAATGTCCAAGTCCCACCTTTCTGTCACCACTAGAGACAACTGTTTTAAAACCCATAAAGAGGACTGTCCTCACTGCCATTCACTTTCGGCCTGAGCAGGGGCTGATCTGTGAGGCTCTTGGTCTCAAAATGATTTCCCCAGTCTGGCAGAGCTGAGTTGGTGACAGCTGAGCTTCTTCTGGTGGCCTGAGGGACACGTTCAGGTAGCTCCTGGGCAGGTTCTCTGGTTGGGCAGGCACTGGTCCTGCCCAGCCTGTCCTGGAGAACGGGCTGGCACTGCGGCTGGGCACCATCTGCTGCAGCCTCTCCTCAGCTGCCAATGCTGTTTGGGTGCCCATGGGGATGTGAAACTGCTGTTTGCCCACAAGGTGTAACTGTTTGTCAGCCCAGCCTACCACGTCCTTGCTGCTCCCTCAGCACGGTTATTGCTGTCCCAGCCTTTGATAAGGCGAGGGCTGAGATAGCTACTGTACTTTCAGGCGAGGCTCCAAGTCAGCGGCTACCTTTCATCTTCATTTTATTGCCAAGGACAGGGACAGACAGGCCAGACCACTAGCTAGCTAATAAGTAATAGGGAGTTTTGCTGAGTCCCACAGGCCTCCTCCTCAGGTGGTACATTTTTCATCCATATAGATTTATATACATTTTTTGGGTATCTACAGCTCCCACATCTGAGGAGCAGGAGAGGGCCAGCTCATGGTATATGTGTGTAGGAAATGTATGTCTGCAAAGGAACTCAGCTGTAACTGGGTGACGGAACAGGTAGAACAAACTCTTGCAGCCCTTTGCTCTTTTCAGTCCCCAAATATGACAGCTTAATCATTTCCTAGATGCAAAATGTCACAGAGATAAAGCAAAGTTTATAAAGGACGGCTGGTCACATCACAGAAAAATCTGGTGATATATAAAAGCAAAGAAACTCAAAGTTCAGGAAGCATTTGTTTTCCTCTGAACTTCCCTCTTTCCTCTCTTTCAGCACTCACAAAGCTGCAAAATCGGCCTGAAGGTTCCTTAAACAAATATAGCTCTGTCCTTTACATCACCATACAGTTCACCATCAATGCCACGTTAGGTAAACTGTGAAAGTCGAAACCCAGTTGCTTTGTTCCAGGCCTTCAAATGTACAGAGGTGCTGAAATTTTGCTGAAATAGGAGTTTCCTGTAATAATTACATTGTAGCTTTATGTGTCTTACAGTATCATCAAACACATTCAAATTTAGACATGATTTTCTCCATGTCAAAGTGGGAGCATCTTGGTGCTTTCAAAGCCATATTTCAGCTGACAGGAGAAGCACAGCCTCACCAGGAGGGATGGGGTCACAGCCTTTCACCTCCCTTCCAGGGACATCACTTCCAACTCCATGGAGGCTCATCAGCCTCCCCTGCTCAGATTCCCAACCCACTACTCTGGGTTGTATCACTAAATTTCAGCTTAAAAGACAGGGTCTGTTTTGCCTTTGTGTGTGTATCATGGCTGAAGCCCCCCACATGAAATGCCATCATGCAAAATCAGCAAGGGCAGGGGGCCTTTCACTTTTTGGTTTGAGCTGTTTGGGTTGTTTGTTTTTTTTTTTTTGTTGTTGTTGTTGCTTGTGTAACTACTTTGCCAAGTGTTGGGCAAAGAATACATGAGTAGAAGAAGGAGCCCAAGAAGGAAAAGCTGCATCTTCCAAGCAATTCCTACCATTAGCTCATAAAACCATTAGCACATCAAATATTATATACCCTGAGAGAACAAAGGTTGGTTTTTGTGAAATGTACCATTGTACTTGTGTTGACTGCAGAACTGTCCCTGAGCTCCAGCATGATTAGTCAGGTGGTTTCTTGTAAATGCTTTATGGGTGCCTGGATGAATCACCCCAGTTTGAGGTTTGTCATTTTTCTGGTATTTTGGTAACACATCTTAGCTAGCAGAACGATTATCTGTATTTGTTTGCTTTTGATTTCACATTTCTTTACCAGAAGAGCTTTAAGGAGGTTGGTGGCTTTCTGCAGCTCACAGTCTGAATGGCAAGATGAGGTTCACTCACTGTGTTTATTTGTAATATCTTAGCAACTGTAAAAACACCCTGGGGCCTTCACAGACATGCTGGAGGATGCAGTCCTAGCCCAGGGCAATTTTCATTTTCCATCAACAGCCAGAAGGTGTGGAAAAGCCTTAAGAAAAGCTCTGGGAACAAGAATAAATTTGACCCCATTAGCTGTGGCTTTCCAGAAGGTTGTAGATACCATAGAATCACAGGATGGTTTGGGTTGGAAGGAACCTTAAAGATCATCCAGTTCCAAACCCCTGCCATGGGCAGGGACACCTTCCACTATTCCAGCTTGCTCCAAATGCCATCCAGCCTGGCTTTGGACACTACCAGGGATGGAGCAGCCACAGCTTCTCTGGGCAACCTGTGCCAGGGCCTCACCACACTCAAAGAGAAAAATTTCTTCCCAATATCCAATCAAAACCCACTCTCTGTCAGGGTGAAGCCATTGCCCCTTGTCACTCCAGGCCCTTGTCAAGAGTCTCACTCCATCTTTCCTGTGGCTCCCTTCAGGCACTGCAAGGCCACAGTGAGGTCACCCCAAAGCTTCTCCTCTCCAGGCTGAACAATCCCAGTTCCCTCAGCCTTTCCTCCCAGCAGAGCTGCTCCATCCCTCTGATCCCTTGGTGTCCCCTGGCTCCAGCCGCTCTCTGTCCTTCCTGTGCTGTCCCAGGGCTGGGTGCAGCCCTGCAGGGGGGTCTCAAAAGAGTTGTGGTCATTGTCCTTTATTTAAAGTGGACCAAGTCAGGACAAGTAGTGAGATGTCACTGGAGGATGAACAACTGCATTTAGGGTTCAAAATTTCTATAAATGAAAATATGCTTGGTTCAGAGGAGTCCAGTTCACACGGTATGTATTGCAGCCACAATCCTTTCCTTTAAAATCCTAACTTGAAGCTACCAAACATGATCTCCACTTGGATTATTCTGAGCACAGCTGTGACAGTATGCAGGACTTCACCAGCCATCCACTGACTTTCACCTCTGGATGCTTTCTTGACCTCCTTTAACTCATTGCCAACAATATTATTTTGCCTTTTCTTTTCTTTACAGGAGTGTGGGTGCATATTAGCTGTTAAAATGCAATTTACATACCTTAGCTGCACTCAGCCAAGAAGCAGCCACAGAACCCAACCAATAAATCACAACAAGGGGAAAACAAAGAGGAGGTGCAGAATGAGGGCAGCAGGACACTCATAGTTTCAGCCCAAAGGAAGGGCAGATGAGTGTTTCTAGCAGTTTCCAAGAAACAGTGCTCTCTTATTCAAACTCTGGTGTAGTTTCTGTTATCTGGCCACCTCTCATCAGTAGTTTATTCTAGAACCATAAGAAACCACACAGAACATCTTGCTAAGATGACAGAAAACTCTTTGATTGCTTTTCAGAAGGGTTTGCTGCAGGTTTGGCAAGATGGATTTACCTTGTGGATTACAGGAAGGGAGTGAGTAAGGCAGCCCTGGTTCAGATCAACTCCAGTCACTATGGAAGCTCAGTTACAACCTCAAAATGAATAATGCCACTCAGGATTCACCCCCTTCAAGCTGAGGGGAATGCTGGCTCTGGAACTGTGTGGTAGCAACATAGATAAGTTATCTGGATGCTGGGAGTTTTGTTAGAAGCATCTATCTAATAGGATAATCCCAAACTCAAGCAGCTCACTCCAGGGTCAGAAGCCACAACTATGCTCAGCTCATACAGATGAACAACAGGTTTTCTCCCAACAGCTTCCTGTAAAAGTCCCACCTCTGTCAATGCAAAAATCTGTTGGATATTGGAAACAGATAATATGGAGAGAGTACGAAATGGAACACAATTTTAAACAAATAACACAGGGACTAGCACCAAGTGTACTATTGGCTTTTATATATAGTTGAGTGAAACCCACTGGAGTTTTCCTGTCTAAAGGAATCTGCCACATAATTTTGAGATTGTAATCCCAGTGCCACATATTTTAGGAATGTGTGAAGAGACTTTGCCTCTGTTTTGTCACAGATCACATGTGAGTTTACTGAAAACCCAAATTGAAACACATAAATGGACCAGATTAAATACAAATAATTTAAACCCAAATATTATTTGAGGGCAACCAGTGGTAAGAAAATGGAAAGTGAGGGACAGATACCCAATTATTAAAATGTCTTCTTGAAATGTTGTGAGTTGTACAACAGAACTCTTTCAGGGGAGTATTAGAAACAAAGCAGAAGCCAATTGGAAACAGCAAGTGATGTTGTCTTGCCTGCTTTACTTTCACTGAGCAAAAGAGCAGAGAGTAAACAAAAAGTTCAGGGAGAAAATGCAAAGGTTATTTCAAAATCCTTTTAGCTTTAAAACTTCAGCAACACGTTGGCCTGAAGCTTTAACTCTCTCTGTGTCTCTCTGAGTGGTGCAAAATCCTGTCTCTATTACCATCAGTGCTTTGTGGTGCTTTTGCTCAGCGTGTGCTTGCCTTTCAAACAAGCCACGGCAGCCAGAGGATGCACTCCTTGGTAATATTAAGAGAGCAGAAAACCACTCCAGAAACACGTGGCAGGGATGAGTAAGCAAAGCCTTCCTGGTTGTTGATCTGTGATAGACTCAGCAACTCCAGCAGAGGAAATATTTATCTTAGAAGGGTGCACAGCTTCCGTTAGGTTTTCACTCCAGCACTAAAACCTGGTGCTGAAAGCTTTCATGATCAGATGATTTTATTTCTTTCTTTCTTTGAGTCACAGCAGTGCCTTTTGCTGTGTGTTGTACCTGCTTAAGCAAACAGCCAGTGCTATTTGGTGAACTTTGGGGGCCAGGCAGGAAATTTCTCGCAATGGTGCAGTGACAGAGCAAAACATTCACCTCCACTGCAAGTTAGCAACACAGATAAATAACAGAGCAGATTGGCTGGGTCACAGGTAGGAGACCACCCCTCCTCCAATAAAAGCTGCCTTCCAAGGCTGGGTCCCTGGAATCCTAACAGTGCTGTTAGGCCAAGAGCAGAGATCCTCATGCCTGTGGTATTTGCTCAGAGGGCATGACCACTTTGGGCAAGTCTTTCATGTGAGTCAGCTTTAGCTGATCCATGGGAAAATTCCTTTGTGTTGTCAGGCAGGGTTTGCTCACAGTTTCAAAGGATAATCCGACTGAAAGGAAAATACATCTAAATTTTAGCATATTTTGGTCAGTCTTTGACTAAACACAGTGCAAAGCAAAGGATGCTCACTGTTTTTGCAGTCCCCTTTTAATGAGGAAAGCCCTCTATAAGCAACACGAAGAAACATTCCACCCTCTCTCTGGATTCTACCTCATCTCTGACCACATCAAACATCATATGTGCAAACACCGATGAAATAGATTCAGGTGAAAAGTGTAAGTTCCAATAATGATGCCTGGAGAAAGTAAAGAGCAATTCCTGCAAATTGGTTGCCCTGTGTCTTGTCAGGTTCTTCAGTCACTCAAGAAGGGGCAGCAGGGTCAGGGCAAAAGCAGAGAAGAGCATCTTCCAGTCCCCTTCTGTGTCTCTGTGTAGGGAGCATGCAGAAACCTCCAGTGCCCCATTGCTGTGGAAGAGCTGTTCATTCAGAACTGAACAGGGGCACTGGAAATCTTTGTGTCATTTCATTGCCACATGGCTGTGACAGTCAGGCCTCTGTCAGTTTAATCCACTGCCAGTAATGTGCAGCATTAATGAGATGGCAGAATGCAGGTCTGCCTTTTCCAAAGCCTTCCTGTACCTGAAGGGATTTGGAAAGGTGGGAAGAGACTTTTTACAAGGACATGGAGTGACAGAACAAGGTGTAATGGATTTAAACTGACAGACAGTAGGCTTAGATGGGATATTAGGAAGAAATTTTCCTTGTGAAGTTGGGGAGGCCCTGGCACAGGTTGCCCAGAGCAGCTGTGGCTGCCCCTGGATCCCTGGCAGTGTCCAAGACCAGGCTGGATGGGGTTTGGAGCAACCTGAGATAGTGGCAGGTGTCCCTGCCCATGGCAGGGCGTTGGATCTGATTGATCTTTAAGATCACTTCCAGCCCATTCCATGATTCTGTGATTCCATAACACACACACATGTATCTTGGTGTCCTACTGCCATGTAAACAATTGATGGTCCCTAAGGATGGTGAACATGTCCTGGACTTTCAGAGCCATGCTGCACTGTACCTGCAACCTGGCTGAATTCTCCTCTGATTCAGGTATTGCTTCCCTAAAAGAGCCAGCTTCCATGATGCCTAAAAGACAAGTTCAGCAACTAGAAGGGGTTCATATGTTTGCCAGAGAGAAATCCTGCTCTTTTGGCTCAAAGAATTGAGGATAGTTGCAAGGAATGAAGAATTGGCAAACTGGATGTAGGACACAGTAGTTTAGTCACAGACTCCTGGTTAATGTAAATTCTCATGGCCTTTTGCCTTCAGTGGATGAAACTCTTGTTCTACACGAGCTGAGAAGGGCAATACAGTGCAATGTAATCACTCAGCCATCAGTAGTGTCAAGAAAGAAGTTGCCTAATCACACTTTTGGTTTTTTCCAGTGTAAGTTGCCAGTCCTTTTTTTATAAAGATAACCTTCAAAATGCCTTCAACCTCACTGCTGCTGAAGTCTGTCAAGGTGAGCTCTCTGACAGAAATCAGATTAGTCACTGCTCTTGCCTTTACTCACAGCAGGCTGTGAATCTTCAGAAAGTATAAACACAAGATCCACAGCCTGAATTACAATCCAGCCCCAGCATCTTAATGAAGTGAAGGATCTGGGTGCTGCTCTGAAGATGTACCACAGAGGTGAGCCCTGTGAGGAGATTCTGGTGGCCTGCATAAGCAGAGAGAGTAGAGGTCCCACTAGATGTCCCTCTGCCCCTTTATGCACTTGAAGTGTGTTGGCATTATGAACTGTCCCAGCTGTGCTCAGGTGCTGGACCTGGGAAATGGGGTGGATAGATCCCTGTTACATGGAGCTTAAGGAAGAAGCAATGCATAAACAGCTGGGAGATGCTTGGATACTGCAGCAATGGAATTCATAAACATTCCTGAATGCGCCTGGTGTCTGATGGCTGCCCATGCAAATAACTACACATTACTCAATTCTGCCACACTTTTTGCTCTCAAGAGTCTTACAAAGAAGGAGGAGGAGCCTCTGGTCCTATAGAGGACATCCTGATGGGCCCTGAAACTCTCCATATAATGCAGCCCTTCTGGGGATACATGCTGACTAAAAGGGCTTTGATGACTGCTTATATTTTCACAATTTAGCAAGGGTTTTATAAAAATATGTTTCAACTTCTTGGATGATTATGAAGAATTTGTTGTGGCTACAGTTTGCATATTTGGTGTCCCCAAAGATATTTGCAAAGACCTTGTGAGTGTGTCTCTGTGTCTGTGTGTTTGTGTGTTACTTGCTACAACATGAAGAACTTGAAAAGTAAATACAGTGAGAAATATCAGTACATAACATTCCTCAACACAAGTCACTGGAAAATTGTTTGGAGGCTGAGTGTCATGTACACAGAGGTTCCCACAGGTGTTCCCTATAAACCCAATTGAAAGTCCTTATTTTACAAAGGCTCCTGTAATACCAGACTCCAGTCCCATGAGCTCAGACCCTCACAGTTGCATGAGGCCAATCAGGATATTTATTTCAGTACTAAATTTTAGAGGATGACTGAATCAGTCCCAAAGTGCAGAGACATCTAGACCCCACTGAAAATACTGACAATTAGACACTTAACCACTCTAAAGAATTGGGAGTTTGGACATTGTATTGGCTGGAAGGGGGCACAATATTCACATTCACAAACAGTAAATTACAAATGACAGCTGGCATGGTTTTACCCTAGAATTGGGAATAAATTAATTTGCAAACTAGCAGGGACAAAACCTCCAAATTAATAAATGATGTTTGAATCTGATACAGTTATAGAACCAGGGTGAGGGAAGGGATTCTGCCCCTCTGCCCCTCTCTGCTGAGACCCCCCTGCAGGGCTGCACCCAGCCCTGGGACAGCACAGGAAGGACAGGGAGCTGCTGGAGCCAGGGGACACCAAGGGATCAGAGGGATGGAGCAGCTCTGCTGGGAGGAAAGGCTGAGGGAACTGGGATTGTTCAGCCTGGAGAGGAGAAGCTTTGGGGTGACCTCACTGTGGCCTTGCAGTGCCTGAAGGGAGCCACAGGAAAGATGGAGAGAGACTCTTGACAAGGGCCTGGAGTGACAGGACAAGAGGAAATGGTTCCAAAGTGAGACAGTGGGTATAGATTGGATATTGGGAAGAAATTGTTGCCTGTGAGGGTGGTGAAGCCCTGGCACAGGTTGCCCAGAGAAGCAACCATCTTTTCAATGTGATGCAGGTTTTAGAAAAGATGTTTACTGTGACAATCATTGCTTAGTTAATTAATTACTGAAGGGACCCATCTCTTCCTGGCAATTTAAAATCACCTGTTGTGCTTTCAATATGTGCTGAAAAATATTTGGAAGTGACCGTAGTGCCATTATGGAAACTCAATAACTTGGTTACTAGTACTGCAAACAAGGCTATATTACATTCACTGTTCATCTGCAGAGGAGCAGACTGAGGCCAGAGCTCACAGAAATTCTGCAGTTTCCTCACGAGGGGAAGAGCAGGGACAGGCTCTGATATCTGCTCTGTGTGACAGGGACAGGACCCAGGGAATGGCTGGAGCTGTGTCAGGGGAGGGTCAGGATGGATATCAGGGCAAGGTTCTTCCCCAGAGGGTGCTGGGCACTGAACAGGCACCAGGGAATGGTCACAGCCCCAAGACTGCCAGAGTTCCAGGAGCATTTAGACAACACAGTCAGGGATGCACAGGGTGGGACTGTTGGGGTGTCCTTGGCGGTGCCAGGAGTTGGACTGGATGATCCTGGTGTGTCCCAACTCAGCATATTCTACGATTCTATGATTCCACATTCACCTATGTTGCATGTAATAATTTCTGTGTGACATTTTCAGCCTCAGAAACTCTTAGTAGTGCACTAAGTCAGGTAACCCAAGCCCACCTCACAAGTGTACTCAGTGTAATTAAAGCTAATGAGTGTTTATAGGTACATGCTTACTAGTACTTTTGATACCAGGCTAAGAAAAATATGCATATGAGATAGAATCCAGTACTCAAGTTTAGGCCTGTAGAGCATGACTTTTGCCTTTAGTTTTGAAAGCAGAGATTGCTTTTTGGGGTACCAGGATTATTTGCACAGAGGGTTTCTGGAAACTAAAAAAACACCTATCTGCCAAGGCCCAGCTTCTTTTTGAGACACAGTTTGCACACAGAACTGCCCAAGGGCTTTGTTTGGAGGCAGAGCCTTGGGTTCCTGAGCCCAGTAGTGAAAATGAGACCTGGGAGGCAGGGAAGGTAGCTGGCAGGGCAGGGAATCACAGGGCAAAGGGAAAAGGCACCATCCCAGCACCTCTGAAGGAGGAAGAGGAGAAAGAACGATGGCATCAGGAGCCTCCATTGCTGAAGAGCTGCAGAGTCCTGAACTTGCCATGCAGCTTTTGGCTTAGCATTCTATTGCTCAGAAACTCCACAGAACAGCTGTATCCAGCCATCAAAGCACCTGGTTATAGAGCACTGTGCCTTCTGCAAGGCCCCTGACCTCACAAAAGCATGTCCTTGCAAACAGAGGCCATTCCACCTGACCAGAAGGACATAGAGGACAGGACAAGATTCTGGCACTATTAAAGAGCTTTCTGGAAATCTGGAGCATTTTTCTTTCCCCCTTGCTTTTCACTTAGGTCGCAGCTTGGGCTTTTCTAGCAAATGGCTGGGAGCCAAATTCCCTAAAACTGCTAGAAAGGCAGTTCTCATACTATTTACAGCATAACTGGAAACCAGAATTAGCAGATATCTCATGAGTAAGCTCATTCTCATGAGATTTCTGGCCCAATTTTGCACAATGGGGGAGACAGAAGTGTTATGGCAGGACCATCTTAAGCTTCGTACAAATATTGCACGCCCAGACTGGTGCACTGTGCTTCAAACTGAAGGATTTTAATCAAAGGTGTGCCAGCACCCCAGAAACAGAAAAAGGGAGTTCCCTAATGACACGTTTATCTCACATTCTGGCAGGGAGAGCTTTTCAAAGCCTCTGGTCTGTGTGCTGCACACAGATGGGGCCAGGAAACAAGATGTTTACTGGCTGGTTTTGGTGGGGCTGTCCTTTTTCAGGAGCTAGAAGTGTTTTGGATTTCTCCCACTTGTCCCCAAACAGACCTTCTTCTTTCTCAAGATGAATCATAGATTATTGGGCTATGAGGAAAAAGAAGATTCATCCCAGAAAGGTCAGGCTCTTGTGCTTCTGGGGATCCTTCTGGTTTGGATTCAGAGGTGACACAAGTTGAGGTGACAAGCTTCAGGATGTGGGTGCTTGCTGCATGTCTTCTACTCTAAAAACTCCAGTGCCAAGGGAATTTCAACCAAACAATGCAGTTGGAGTGTTCAGGTGCACTAGGAATGAGTATTTCAGGATGCCTTGTATTGCACCTTGTGCTGCAAATAAACACATTTTATGTGTTTGGACCAATGTACTCGTCCCTCTTTTATTTTCTGGATTTGCAGATTGGTGTCTGCATTTAGTTTTAATTCATTGCCATGTAGCAAAAGTGAAAACCACTCAATTATTCTGAGTGAACTCCTCATCTAAATTATCACTTCCTTTACTCTGAAAACACAAGGTAAAACTCAATTCATAGGAGCATCTTTTCACTAAGCAGCTATTTATTTGATGATTCAACAACACTTGAGGTTCTCATGTCAAACTTTAAAGCAATTCAAAATGATGATTTATGAACTAAAGTTGTATGGAAACCATATGTCAAGAGATGCAGGGAGCTTCATGGGCCTTCCACAGCAGCAGCAGCAGGACTTTAATTTGTTTCAGTGTATTTGGACTTTAGATTTAGCTTTTATATTGGGTTCAGTGAAGAGTCCTTTTCTCTTACTGTTTCTGTTAGAAAGGAAGATCAGTTCCTATGCATACTAGTGGCAAGGCCAAAATTCTTTTTTTTAATATATATTTAAAAGCAGGATCAAACCACTATTTATTTATATACCAATTAAGAAGTTCCATCCTTCCAGCTGGGAAAATGCTGTCAGACCAAATTTGTTACGTACTGTACATTTTATTTTTGGAGCAGAGAGCTAACAGTAAGTTGAGAGATCTTTTTTTTTTTTTTTTTTCCCAGCAGAAAAGATATTGTGAATGTTTTCAGGCATTCCTGGAATTAGATCAAGTTTTGAACTGGAGGCAAAAATCAGTGGCTCACATCATGAAAACAATTAAAAAAAAAAAAAACAGAAAAAAAAAGAATATCTAAACCTGTGTCATAATATTAGACTAATATTAGCAGCAATTAATGTCACTATTATTTATTGATCAATGCCTATTGCAATTGGCATTTGGGAATCAAGTCCCAAGAAGCTGTGGCTGCCCTATCCCAGGGGCAGGTTGGATGTGGCTCTGACAAACCTGGGATAGTGGCAGATATTCCTGTTCATGGCAGGGGGCTGGAACTGGATGATCCTTAAGGTCCCTTCCAACCAAAAGCATTCCATGATTCTGTGATATCTGTGGTTTCAGGAAAATTGCAGTAATTTTTCAGCAAATTCTCATTTGTTGTTTCCAGCACATCAGTCCCATTTCTCCATCTTGCTCATGCTTGGTCTTCACAGCAAACAGCCCAGTGAACTTTTTGTGGAAAAGCTTTTTGCTTCAGGATAAATTCTACCCAAATCCTGCAGAACAGCTCTGTGAAGCAGCTGGAATGAACATTTGTGATTTGCTTTAGAAACCTAACTGCAGAATTTACATTCCTCAGGGAACAGGGACATTAGCTCTGATGACATTTTTTCCAGTAAAGTGGCTGGAAGTTCAAATATTTGCAGCAAAATATTTCTGTTGACCACTGAGATGTGCATAGATCACAACAGCAACACAACTAAATTTTAAATAGGTCAATGAGATAATTTCCAGGGCTAGTCAGGAAAAAAGGATTCCATTCCACACCTAAGAAAAAACTGATACCACTGAGAAAAGTATTACTCAACAAAAGCTGAAATTTCATAAAGTACCATGATCACCATTTGCAAGTCAATTGAGTGAAGGGTTCATCAATTAAACGATTTATTTTATCTCAGTTATTCTGGATATAACACTCAAATAATGTTTTTTAATCACATTCTGGAATAAGTTTTCTCCATCTGAAACAGCTGCCTCAGCAGGTCTCTCTGGAGCTCAGAACATGAAAAGAAGAGGGGCAGCTCAAGAAATTATTCTTACTGACTATTTTCTGTAATAATGCATAATAATACAGAATGCATTGTTTTTTGGGGAAAAAAAAAAAAGCAAACAGTTATATAATTTTCTAGTTCACTCATACAGAAAAACCCCAACTAACCAAAAACTCAAAGAAATGGTCAAAACATCTTGATCTAGAAATTCTACAAACCTTTTGTACCTTGGGATCAATGCAGAATACAAAAGGACTTGGCATCAAGGGCATCCCATGGTTTGGAGTACCTGATAAATGAGCAAGTGCTCAGAGGGAGGGATCCCTAAAGCTTTTTATAACATCTGCAAGAAACTCATGTAAATTCAGTCCTCTGGCTCTGATTTCATTCACCTTGATACATTGGGCCATCATATAAAGAGCTTGATGTAGTAAAATTCTGAGGAACTCCCAAATTACTGGCCCAGACCTGTTAGAACTGGTGGAACTTGACAAAAATAAGAACAACTTTCATTTTCCTCAGGCACTGATGCTGAGAAGACAAAACTTTTAGCAAAGGACAGGTTGCAGGACTCTTCAGATCATCCTGTGCTCCATCAAAAACAAGTCTTGCAGGAAGATTTCTGTGTGCTAGTAGCAGGTTAGTAAAAAGAAGGCAATACACCTGCAAATGTCTGTATTATGAAATATTTTGCATCTTGGCTAGCTTTTGTTATTCCCACAGCAAAACCAGCTCACCTTGCCTTTTTCATTCAAGAAGGATTTTTTTTTTTTTAATGCAAAAGCTTCTTACAAAATTACATATTTGGGATTTGAAACTTCCAGAAATTCACTTTTTCCCAGGCTAAGGTGGGAAAATATCCTTCTCAGAAAAAAAAAAAAAAAAAAAAAGGGTGCCTTGAAAAGCTGTAAGCATCCAAAATCAACATGCTTTAACAAATCATAATTTTTAATGTCAGCAGATCCAAAAGATGCTTGGAACAATCAGGATGAAAGAACAGTGCAATACAGGTTTATTATACAAGACTTTTCTTCCTTTTTTAAAACTCCACAAGTTGCTTGCTTTGGCATCTGAGAAAGGCCTTATGGCACACATATCCTAGCTCCTGCTACTGTTTTTCAAAATATTAAATTGCTTTTGTAGGAAGCATGAGGTGAGGAGAAGGAAGAGGAAGGTGAGCAGGTCTGACTGGGTTCTGTCCATGTCACTTGGTCTCTTAAGTTCTGGTCAGTTTTGGATGTTATCTTGTTTTGTCAGTGTCACAGACATCTCTGTTTATCACTTTGATTGAAATTAACATGTGTGGTCCTTAACCTGCCAAATACCACTGTGCTGGAGTCCAGTGACAGTGAGAAACCCAAAATGCTCAAAAACTTGCTGATTACCTTCTCTCAAAGCTGAGAACTGCTCTGACAGGAGTTTGGGAGAGACAAGGATGTGCAGTTGGTGGTCTGATAACTCATAAGGAAGCAACAGAGGAGTTGCTTAAACATCCCAGCCTCTAATGTGCTGAATGGGCACCGAGGCTGCTCATTCCCTGCCATCTGTTCCATGAGGATTCAGAGCACTATGGGGTTCTTCTTTCAGCCTGGCAGATCCAAAGACACTTTTATCTGAGAGAAAAGTGTCCCAAAGGGGAAATGATAGGAGATAAACCTTCTGCTAAGACTGTGCTTGCTGGCATCATGGCCATCATTCAGGAGCACTGAAAAGAAGTGGGATTAGAGCAAAAACTGCTGACATGTTTGGATGAGACCTATGCAAGGCTGTTGGTCAAACAGTTCCCCAAATCTGCATCTATTCCAGGTGCATGCCATGATTGGTCTCCACAGGGGGTAGGGATGAGCCAAAGGGAAGCAGATCAGAGAGTTTGCTTTTGGCATCCCCACATTTTGGTTGCACAGCCACACACGAGCATGACCTTAGGCTGCCATATGGATGGGGCATCCTTGTGAGGGAGATTTTTCACAGCCTGGGTGGGCAAATGGATCACCAGGAAAGAATGCCAGTGCAGAAAGCCAAGGACTTGCTCAGCCCAGAGTGTCTGGTTCCACCATAAAGCCCTGGCCTTTGAGGACAAACACTGGACAAGCAAAGCATTGCTGAAGCTGCCTGGGAGATAGAATGGGTTCCTTGTGCCCTTTCCACCATTCCCACTGAAGGGTGTGGGAGCAGCAGAACAGTGTCACCTCTGCACCCATCCAGCTGCTTGCTAGACCCCAATGCACATCCCTGGGCTTCAGCTGCCTGTGCCCCAGCCCAGCCAGGGTGCAGCTGTGTGACCTTGGATCTGATTGCTGGGAAAGAGCAGGGAAAAGCCTCACTGGGAGACTCTCCTCTTCCCTTGGGAGCCACCCTTAATGCCTTCAGCCTTGGTGTTTGCATGAGCTACAAGGCAGCTGTGCCTGTGCCTGGCCATGCAGCTCACTGATCCACACCCAACTCCTGCCTTATTTCTCCCAATTTTCCTGGCCATCACTGACCAGGATGGCTGCTCCTGCTCCCTGGCACTCAGGTCCTGTGACACTTTTGCATCCAGGTGCTGCAGGGCTGCACCCTGGCTGGTGAGACATCACCCTGCTCAACCTGTTGGTGCCCAGACACCTTCCCATGGGGAGCATCATTCAACTCCCAGCCATAGCTGCCTGCTCCATCACACCAATGGGTGGCACTCAGGAGAGGAAATAGCTAAGCCATGGTTATTTATCACTGGTTTAAGTCAACTGAATTTAGGGATCTGTTTCTGATGCTTGATAACCAGAAAATAACCACTGTGCATTCATTAAGGGTGGGAAAGGCTTGCCCATTTGTTAGGAAAATATTGCCCCCTGTAATCTCCAGGGATGTGTCCTGCTTATCTTCATATCACTGAGAGACTGGAAAGTTCATCATTTCCTTGAAAGACTATCATACAACCTAAAAAATTCTTAGCATTAGGAAATACTAAGAAAGGAATCATCTTCTGGGAGGAAAAACTTTTAATCAGAAGCCTGTGAACTGAGCCAGTGACCAAGCAGCAGATTCTATGCTAAGCTGGGAAATATTTTTTGCCTATGAAAGCCATGGACCACTGTAAGTGGGACCCCCAAAAATCCCAGAGAAACCAAGCAACCAGTATGTTCCAGGGATCAGCTTTCCCAGTGCCAAAAGCCAGAGTAACCATCTGAGTTGACGTGTCTGTACATTCCCACCCAATGGAAAACTCCCCATGGCTCCTGAGCAGCCTGGGGATCCCCATGGATCTACCTGCTGCCTCATGGTTTGCTGCAATTACAGTAAAGCTGCCAGGGAAGATTCCATGAATATCCACAAAAACAGTTTGCTGTTTACAGAGAACTATCTTTGTGCAATTCAAGGAGATCTGATCTTCACTGATTTTTTTTTCCTGTGGTTTGACCTGTATAAAAGGCCACTTTAATATGAAAAAATAAAGTTCTATGTGTACATAAAATCACAGTATGGAAAGCCATAAAGGAGACAGAGGAGTCCTGCACTTTATTCAAATAAAGGGAGAGTCCACTGGGGCACACCTGCAGGGTTTTCTTCCTAGAGGTTCTAGAGGGTTCAACTCTTTTTATCCTAAACTCACAGCCACATGTTGCCCTCTTCCCTTCCCCACTGGCTGAGGTACTATGAAGGTACAGCCTTCCCAAACCTTCTATCACATATCCCCTTGAACCTGACATTTACCCCAAAGATCAGAAAATCAGGTTTGTGTGGGCCCATGTCTCTGCTTCAGGAGTCCAGCTGGGTTCTGTAATAAACCTGGGGCTTGAAAGTAGAGATATTTAGACCCATTTCAAAGACATTAACACCCATACTTTCACCATGGAGTTGTTAGTTGTTTGTAAACACATCAGCACACCTTTCCCTTTACATGCCACCACTTGTTTTCTTTTTTCAGTGACCACCCCAACCTGGTTGTCCTCTAATATCCTTCCCCTTTCAAGTCTATAGATTTATAGCTCCTACTGGCACAGTATTTTTTATGCAGTATTGCTGGAAGAAGCAGAAAGAAAGATTTATTTTAAAGGCAGTGCAGTGCCTGCCTGGAAGCACCTTTCCCAACCCCAATGCAAGTGTGGGAGGGTATGTTTCTTTAAGGCTGGTTATGTGTTCATGTAACAAGGCAAGTGCATACGTGAAACAAGCTTCTGCTGAAGCTTTAAGTCTGCAGGGAATTTTCTAATGATCGTTTTTAGTTAATAGGCACAAGTTGTTAGCCTGAGCTGGGAAAGCCTTTTTTTTTGTGCGAGCCAATTCCACCCCCTCTTTTTTTTTTTTTTTTTTTTTTTTTTTTTTTGTCATGGATTTAGTTCCCACAGCTAATGCACCTAATAATGAGACTGGGCTAGTGTAATGACATGGAGCTTGTTTGGCCCTGACAAAGAGCCCGGAGCGGCTGCGTGGACTGAAGGACAGGCCCGGGGCTCCATTCATCCCCACAGGGCCGCACCTCGGGGCAGGCGAGGCGTCCTGCAGGCCCCACAATGTCCCCTAAATGTCACTGAACGGGGGGTGAAACCACACAAACAGTCAAGGGTTAAGCCCTTGGCTGGATATTTTAATTGCTGTTTCGTAACACACGTCCGCGGCAGCCGGTTAGGGAGAGGGAAAACATCCTTTAAAACTTACCAGACAGGTTACGAGGAGCTCCCTCAGCGCCGCTGGACGGCAGGGGGTGGTGGTCTGTCTTTTCAAGAGGCATTTTCCCCTCAGAGCTTTTCCCCTGCCCTTCCCCTCCTCTTGCAAGCTGAGTTAATAAACACCTAGCAGCTTACTCCATGGCGTCTGTGTGCAAACAGCTCCCACTGAGCCAGTGAAAACTGTCCCTGCAGGAATTCCATTAGAGCCTTTTCCACCTTGGCCTCCCAGAGCACTGCACAAAGGAAGGTGCTGTTCCTGCATTCAGTCCCTGGGATGGAGCAGATCCCTTCCCATCCTTCGTGTCCTGCCAGTTCAGTCCCTCTGGCTCTCTGTTTCTGTGGCTTGGCTCTGGTTTTCCACTCGTCACATCCTCAATCAGGGAGCTCTGGGCATGAGAGAAGAGCAGGTTAAAATCACTGTGGCTGTGAGGGACATCGCAGTGGGATAGGGCTGGCAGCACATGGAAGCTCAGTGGTGTCCTACAAAACCCCACTAGGACTCCTCTTTAACCCCACTAGGACTTCTCTTTAACAGGGATCCAAAAAGAGGAAATGATGGGCTAAACTTTGAGTGGTGTCCTACATGACCCCACTAGGAGTCCTCTTTAACAGGGATCCAAAAAGAGGAAATGATGGGCTAAACTTTGAGTGGTGTCCTACATGACCCCACTAGGACTCCTCTTTAACAGGGATCCAGCCAGAGGAAATGATGGGCTAAACTTTGAGGGTTGTCTTAGGTTACCAAGATCTCTTTTAAAATAGCTCTGTGGATAAATAATTTGAGAGAAACAATTTACTTTAATGTATTTTACCTCTTCCAGAATTTCTGCCAACAAATGAGCAGATTCTCACTACTCTACAAAAATATTCAGCACTGAGGAGATTTTTTTTTTTGTAATTTGCACAATATTGCATTATTTTAAACAGATTTCTCTCTTTTCTAGAGGAAATAATTTGCTTTGGTGTAGCTGAGTCTATGATGTGTTCCTTGTCCTAAGCTGGATGACCATGAACTCCAGTATCCACATTTGGAAATACTGACCCATCCAAGGCTGAAATGTGTATAGACCTGTTGTTGGTGATAAATAAACTGTGAATGCTCACAGGAAAGCTGACCTGAGGGTGACATTAGTATGGCTGGAGCAAATTCCTGTATAGATTTTAATGAACTCTCATGGAGAAATGTTTGCAGAACCAGTTTGATGTGGAAGTGTCTGATGTTTCTATGTAAAATCAGTACTTGACATATTGGCAGGACATCCATAAAACTGCCTTACACACTCTTTATGGTCTTATTATCAGGCACAGGGGAGATGCCATTACACAGATACAGCTTCTTTGCTTCCCTCTGAATAAAATTACTGATCCAGCCTTGCCTGTGGTTATGATAGGCAGGGAGATGGCACATGAAGTTATGGATTCTGCTTTGTTACTGCAGGCTCTAGAAGTAAACTCTCAAGAAGCAATAGTCTGGGTTAGAGGTAGCATTGAGGTGTAGCATTATTATTTTTTTTAATCAGAGCCTTTTACTGTACACTATAAAAACCCCCATTAGCATTTTCTTTTCAGATGCTCTGCTGCACCACAGCTGCTGTGACTCTGCAGTCAGGAAAGCAGAACTGGTGTGACTGCAATTCAGGAAAGAAGCTGAAAAGAGAGAAGAAAAAAAATAAGGCTTTCTAAGACAGCTTGAAGAAAGCATGCCAATTAAAGTTTTAAAGAGAGACAGAGGGTAGGAAGAAAAAAAAATAAAGAGCTAAAAATCTGGAGGAACCTGAGGAAAGTTGGGGAGGGGTGAGGGGAAGGAGCACAAGAGAACCATAGAAATGAGAAATGGGATGAAGGATGAAGTGAGGAAAGTTAAGGCATTGTACAGCAGCAGCACACAGATTGAAGCTAATTACTGAGGGAGAAGGGAAGGAGGACCAGGAGAGGACATATGATGAAACAAGGAAAGAAGTCCTTGCAAGAAAGGAAGAGAATCCACACAGAAACAAGACAGAGAGCAAAGAGGAATGTGACCAGGACAAGAAACATTTCTAAGGGCAGTGCTGTGTAACTGAGCAGGAAGGTGGGGAGCTAGTGAGGCAGGATGTGTGTACAAGCACATTTTCCCATTGTTCCCTCCAGCAAGCATTTGAATTTCACTGCAAGCAGTGGCTTTGCACTTAGTGGGGACCCTCGAGTGTCACATCCCACTGGTGGGGGTAGAAACAGCTGTTCCCCAGCTCGGGTGCAGTGAAAAACCCTCTGGCCATCAGAGGAACCATCATGGAACTTCCAAGGAAAGATGTTTCCAGGTGGGGCAGAGTCAGCCTGCAAGCCTTGGACATTCACTGCACCCCTCATTGCAGTGCTGTGTGTTCCACATGGATGTGACACCATCCAGCCCCTCAGAGAGTAATTTCTAGCACAGTGGCTGTGCTGTGAGATCATTTAAAGCTCAGGATTAAAGTTGTATTTCCTACAAATGACATTTGTGAGGCTCCCTTGCAGCATTTCCCACCCAGCTCAGTTTAATCACATCCTGGGATGAGAGAAAGGGGAGCAGCTTCTGTGCTCCCTGTGCCTCTCTCAGGGATCCTCTGTCACAGCTGGAAACCTCTCTTCTGACCAAAGAAGAAAGTCTTATGAACAGATGGAAGTTTTGTGGGCACCTAAAGGCACAGCCAAACACCCACAGAATTTTC
This sequence comes from Erithacus rubecula, assembly GCF_903797595.1. Classification (NCBI taxonomy): domain Eukaryota; kingdom Metazoa; phylum Chordata; class Aves; order Passeriformes; family Muscicapidae; genus Erithacus; species Erithacus rubecula. The sequence continues at coordinate 4,884,073 of NC_136686.1, forward strand.
CAGGAGCACCTCAGCTACCTTTCCTAGTGCCTGTCTTCGTCCTGGGGTGCCTACATGCCTTTGAAAAGTTGGCCTTTAGCCCCTTATCCTTATAAAAGTATTTCCCCTGGAATAAATGACAGGCAATTAGTTTAAGAATGAGGCACTCCCTTTTAAATCCAGTACAAATAGTGAGAGTAGATAAATCACTACAAGACCAGTGACTCCAGATAGATGTTTTGCCAAAGTAAATCATGAGAATATAATTTTTAAGCTGCCTATGTTAATGCACGGATAAAATGTTTAAATCCTGTTACAGAAGTTTTTTAAATATAGTTCTCACTTAGCAACTATTTTCCAAAATAAAGGTACTAATGTCAGAATTAAGGTGTGTTGAAAAAGAGGTTTTCTGATGCATCCTGAGATGCAGATGTGAATAAACAATTAGATGTTAAAAATACCCAAACTCTTATAATATTTAAAAACCAAACACAAAATACTTCAACTAGCTGGGGCAAGTTTCACAAGTACAATAGTGCAAAATTCTTCATTAAAAAGTGCTTGACCAACCACTTTCTAAGATAACAGAGAGATTAAATGTGATAATACCCAGAGAAATGATTTTCATGTGTTTTTCAATACATTCATGTCTATTAATGTTCATTGACAAAGATTCTCAATGACCACCAGTTATAGAAAAAAACCTTTCCAGCTAATTCAGGCATTCAGGGCTGAATAACTGCTGGGGAGGAATTAAATCCATTAACAAATGAGGACAAGGAAGAGGAAGTTCAAAAGAGCAACAGTGAACTCCTTTTCAAAATGTATCATCAGGACAATAAGCTGGAGTTCTCTGAGAAGGACTGAGTATCCTGTGAATATAAACTGTTGGTAAATGGCAGGAAAGAGACCTCCTGGCACTTGTGAACATGCAAGAAACATCTGGAGCTGGCCATAGTCATCCCAAACCTCAGCTGACACAGGAGCATAGTGACACCCTGCACTTCAGATGGCAAGTAGCCAGGGGACATTTCAAAACCAGAGCACTAGAGGTTGTAGGAGATGTCTCTGGATTTTAGTCTGTCATGAGCTTATCCAGCAAAATAATAAAAAATCAATGAAATCTTCAATTTTGCTGAAATTTTAATAGTTTTGACTAGACAGAAAACTCACTGAAATCTGTTGAGATTTATTTATCTTGTTGTAATTTTAATCTCTTTGGCTGTAAACAAAAACTCTGATGCTGATTTACATCTTCTGAGGTACCAGCTCCATTTCTGGAAGCTGTTCCCAAAAAAAAGAGCAAAATGCTCAATGTGAGAGGAGTCTAATGGGTTGAGTTTAGTTGCATTTCAGGAGTGCCTAAGGGGGTAGAGGAAGAAAACTGATGCTGTAGTATGAGTTGTGAGTCTCTCCACACTAGAAGAAGGAATAAATAACTCTGAAGAGAAGGAAATAATCTGAAGAGGCAGTGCCATTGAAATAGATAGGAAATAAAACAATATGTGTTTAGAAACATGTTTTCTTCAATCAATCAAGCCCTTTCCACAGTTTACTTTGACTGATTATATTACAGCACACCATACAGATGATCACAATAGCATCTTTTGGCCTTGCATCATGACCACAAGACTTTTAGTCCCATTGCTGAGAATGGCATCCTTAGGTGACAATCCCTGACAACCAAACCTCCCAGACCCACACACTGAAAGCTCTGGTGAAGGTACAGAAAAATAGGAGGTCTCCCAGAAGAGACCTCCTCTGAGGAAAATACCTGCACCATAAACTTCATGCTGGGTGCAGAAGACACAAAGGCAAGGGCTGAAAGACACTGTGCTTGGTGGCACAGCTGTAGTGACACCAGGGCTCTACCTACTGAAATTACTGCAGTTTGAGCAGTTAGGACTCTCAAAAGAACATTCCTTCCCATTCCTCATTGTGTTGCCAAGATTTTCTTCCTGTTGTTAGAAAGGCAAGGAATATCACCAGTGTGAAGCATGTGCCAAGCAAGAGATAAACCAGACTTCTTAGGCTCAGTCTTTGCATTTAGAAAATAGGACAGCTGCAAAGGCTCAGCAGTAAGATGTGGTGTGAACAGCGGTGGCCCCAAGCCACAGGGGCTGGTGACAGAGTCACACATTAATGTAGAACAAAGCATGAGTGAAGAATTTTCACACTGGAAATGTGCTTCAACCTCATAACAAAGAAACAACCCTCTGTGAAACCCAAATATAGGTTTGAATTTGCTGTTCCTCCAGAGCATGGGTATGTTCAGTGAGCTCCCTATTTCATTTTGGTAGCATTGTCTAACTAGCTAGCACAGGAAAGGGGTATATCTTTATGTAAATACCTTGGCTGCTTCTCTGATCTTGTCTTAAGAAGAATCCCAGTTTATTCATTTATTTTGTGGATGAGAAGGTGTGTCCCTAAGCACCTTCATATTCTTCAGGAACGCTGGTTATGTCCTCCTTCACTTGCCAGCAAGCAAATTTGGCTTCCACATTGCAGCTGCAACATTTATTCTTATCCTGTGGTTGTCTTTTTTAGCAATTTAGCTCAAAGTATGACATTCCCTTTGCATTTGTACCTTGTTTCTGCTACAAACACCATGACCACCAGCCGAGTTGCGATCCAGAGCTTCAGAGACACAGATCCTCATCAGTCAGGCTAGGGAATAATCACAGAATCATGAAATTGGGTTGGAAGGGACCTTAAAGACCATCTTGTTCCATATTCCTGCCGGGGCAGGGACATCTTCCACTTCTCTGTAGAACCTGTTCCAGTGTCTTCCCATCCTCACAGAAGAATTTCTTTCTAGTATCTTATCTTAACCTACTGTCTTTCTGCTTGATGCCATTCTCCCTTGTCCTGTCATTACAGTTCCAGATGAAGAGTCCCTCTCCAGGAATAGCAATAACAATAACAATAACAATAACAATAACAATAACAATAACAATAACAATAACAGAAGGACTTGCATCCATCTACGCTTCTTACACATAGCAGTGCCTTGCAACAGATTTTCAGACCAAGAAGTTCCATTATCATCTAAGACTCCAGAATCCAGGCAATAATGTATTAAGGCCAGAGTTTTGATTGAGTTAGATCAAAACATTTACAGTACTCCAAAGAGGCAATGAAGACCTTCCCTCAATGCTCTCCTGAGAAGCCATGCCAACAGTTTCTGTCCTTCCTTGTTAAAAATGTGCATCTTATTTCAGACATGAGCTATCTGGGAAGCTTTATGACTGGATTTTGTTATGCTTTTGTCCACACAAATAAATGGCTCCTGTCCAGCTGTAATTATCCCTCACATGGAGGTGCTCTCAAAGAGATCACAACCCCACCTGCAGCAGGTGGCTTGTAGGTTTGACCAGCCCAGATCACAGGCTGGCACCAGCACCTGTGACTGTTGATCATCACTCCTGAAGCACCTTCTTCCTGGGCTTTCCCTGCCAAAACTCCAGCTGTCCAGCAGCACCCACGCACTGAACAGTGCCACGCTCCGGACATGGCTGTGGCTTGATGGGGGGAAAGGCACATGAGAGTGTGTGTGTGTCCATGGGATCTGCTGCTTAAATGTTTTCCTTTCCCAGGGGATATATTTGACATCAAGATAAAGGGGCAGGGTGGAAAACAAACTTACTTTCCACTCCCCCCGCTTGGAGTCTGGTATTGTAAAACAAGCTGCGCTAGCTGGGATTCCTTTTGAAAGCTCCCGGTTATCTTAGCAGCTGTAATATAAACCACAGTCTCCTTGAAGTATATCCCTGCCACAGATCCCTTCCTGGTGCAGGGTGGAGGGGCAATACATACCATAGTGTTCACAGGGAATAATGCTTTTTTTTTTTTTTTTTTTTTTTTTTTTGGGCAGGTCAAGCATTTTGTGAAACTGGCTAATGCAACCCCTTACGTTTTCTTTGGGACTCTGCTAAATCCGCTCGTCACAGATGTGCGAAGTGCGATAGCGTCCATCCCCCTGCACCTCATTAACAGTATCTCCCTTTTGTTTTGGTCAGGATGAACTGGAGTGGGAAGCAAAAGGGGTGATGGTTATGAAGTGTGTGGGTGAAGGCCATAATCAGAGTGGCTCTGCCTGAGTGTTGCTTGTTTTGGTGCTACGGCTGTTTAAGGTGCCTCCTGCTGAACCGTGTCCCATGCAAGCCAGCTCACGTCCGTGTGCCGCAGAGGAAACATTCCTGTCATTCTGACACGCTGCGAGGAGCATGCCTGGAGTACAAGCACCTGTGTGGCTGGCAGTCACAAGGCTTTCAGCTGGTACCTCTTGTGGTTGCTGGGACCCGGTGGGGAGACTCTGGGAGGTCTCTGGGCTACGCAGCGATGTCCACACTCATATTCCTTAACCCACTACATTTTTTCCCCTTCTTCTCAGGTTCTTCCTGTGCAGGTGTGAAAATGACTGGAGAGAAAAGAGGAAACTGGAGGTGCCAGGCTGGAGAAGACATGGGCTCCCTCTTCTGCAGCTGGTTTGCCACTACAAGCAGTGGCCAAAACCTTCTCTCCTGCCCCGGGCTCCCTGCCAGGCTGAGCACGATGTTCCCAGCGATGCAGCGGTGGGAGCCCTGAGCCGGGTCAAGCCAAAGGCACAGCAATAAAGGAGGAGGAGGTCATGGAAACCTGTTTCCATTATGATCCTTGTAAATAGCCTTCCTGATTATCTTCTCGATTATCGTGCCCTGCCTGAGCTGTTTCCGTCTCGGAGGAGCTGAGCGCTGTTAAACCTTGCAGCCCCACCCACGTGGCACAAAGTACCTGCAGGGGCAGGGTTCCAGCAGGACCCGGCTCGAGGGTTTCAGCGCCTCTGGAAGAGGGTTTCTCCCCCTCTCAGGCAATGCCTGGCTTCCTAAGAGCACTACAGGAAGGAGGGAGGGCAGACCTGGAGACTACCCCTCAACCACGTGTGTTGTTGGTTATCCCCTTGAAAGCTATCTCTGTGTTATCCCATCTTTCACTATAATCTGCACCTTAAACTCTGTCCTGCAATTGAAACTCTTTTGCTCTGGAAAACAGATTTGTCATTCTTTCAGTTCCTTCAGAGAAGCAAATAAGTGAGTAATGCTTTCAAAGCTACTCAACTCAGGAACTTGTGTCCCATTGTTAGCAATTTTGATTGATTTTTTTTTTTTTTTAACTTGGCTGAAAATCTAATTTCCCAAAATACTGAAGGCACTTTGGAGCCACAAAGTTTAACTGTAAATTGAATTTGGTTTCAAAATCACCGGCATGCTTTGGAAATGCTAACCTTGATGTTCACACAAACCCAGTTTGACTGCCAGCACTTGTTAAATGTTGTTGTTTCCTTCACATAATTCAAGAATGGGACTGAAGGGCTCAACCAACACCAAATTTAAGCACCCCAGCAGAACCAAGGTGAGTTCATTTGCTCTTACTGCCCAGCCAGCATGAGCTGAATAGTCCTTAACTCTGCCACTTTCTTCTGAGGTTTCACATAACCTGGTTTTCTCCACTTCTGCCATGGACTGAGCACGCACACAGACACCACTGAGCAGAAGACAGACTCCCTTAGGAGCAGCCATGAACATCACCAAGCAAAATATCCCAGTGATGGAAAGTTAAGATCATGTCACCTCAGAGAAAACAGAGGATGAAACTTGTCTATCCCACATCCTTAATGCTAAGAGATGAAAAGGGACACATAATTTTTTCCTTTGGTTTCATCAGTGTACCTTAATACATTTTTTATCCAAAAAACTTTTCAACGAATACCAAATTTGTGAACAGTTTATAGACAATAAAACCAGCTTTTTTTTCCTCAGCAAAATTCCCATTTGCCACCAAGAGGAAATAAAAATCACCCAGCTCTGTCTCACTGTGTGTGGGTGAGCTGTGTTTCATATGAACTCAAATCCTAGCATGAAAAAAGCTGCAGTGAATCAAGACCAACACATACACTTGACCTCAGCACTATGGTCTGACTGTCCCTACACACAAATCTCATTTTGAACATTTCCTGTGACAAAAGGTGAGAATTCAGGGCAGGGAGAGAGTTGTGTCCCTGCCATTTTCTGGAGATGTGAACAGCACCTCCCTTGCACACCCCCGTGTATTATATTCCACTTGTCCCTGTCACGCTCTAGATAATGTTGATTCTGTGCTGTCAAGGGTGTCTGGCTCTCCCCCTGACTAATCCTGGGTGCTGGAGGGTCCTCTCTGGAGCTTGAGAACTTGACCTCTGCTGACACAAGTTTGACAGGGATGCAGATCCATGTGGCTGCCCTCACTCATCCCCACTCACCCCAGGAGTTCTCCCCTGATGCCCTGTCAGCACAGGCTTTCAGACAAAAGATACTGGTGAAATCAACAACACCAAAGGAATGTGGCCTTCTGGCCTTTGATTGATATTCCTTATTTCAACAAAACCTTAACTCAGCTGAAAATATAGTGAACAACCTGTTATGGCATTTCCAGACAGGACATGTCTGCAGAACTTGCAGGGTCACTGAGGCAATATGTTTCAAAACAAATAATGGGTCTCGCTTTCAAAATCACAAGGTCACTTTATCTGTACTTCATTCTGCAGTCTGCCAAGCTGCTGCTCTCAAACATAATCAACCCTTAGTTACTACCTGCCTTATAATGATGCCTAGAAATTAAGAGTTTCCTGATGCCAGATGCATAATGGGACACATCTCCTGCCTTAGCTTCCCACCCCACCAGGCTGTTTGCAGACAGGGATCTGGGGAGAGCTGAGACTGCAGAAGCAAAAGCTCAGCACAGAATCTGCTTTGGGAGGCATGCCATTCCCCTTGTACATCCCTCTTAAAAACAGGAACCCCTTTTTCCAGACAGGGACCCCCTTAGTGATTTCCTGATGGGAGCTTTCTACCCATCATCTTGGATCATCCTGACCACTGTGTCCAGTCTCCCAGAAAGGGGGAAAGCAGCACCAGCCAGAAAAGCCAGGAAAGCAACTATGATGTCAGGCAGACATCATACCCTTCACAAAACAACCCTTTGAAGAGCCTTCACATGCTCTTCCTGCTCTCCACAGGGAATTTTGTAGTCAATCCCCCTCTAAGAAAAATTGCAACTCTCTCACATGAAATTGGAAACATTTAAAAGTTCAGGCTATGGCTGGCATCTACTCTAGGCCAAATTTTGATCTTTTTAATGGAGAAGTGAGAGAATTTCCACAAGGGATAGGGAGTCAGGAGAGATTCCATGTGCAGAGACCTCTGTCTTAATAACAATATTTTACTGAAATATTAACTATAACATCGAGGTATTTTATAGGTCCACCCTTTGGAAATTATTTTTGCAGAGAAGAGAAAAAATGTTTAATGCCCTGGTTTTTCTCAGAGCTATTCAGCCCCCACTTGCAAACAAAATTTTTCAAAATATTTTTCTTTCCTATCACACCCTCTCTCACTTCTTTGGGTGTCAGCAACTTCTTCCCTCTGATGCAGCAGGCCTGCCTTTCACCAGCATGCCTGGCTCCTGCTGCTCTCACATTAGGAAGGAATCATTTATTGTCCTTTGCAAAGCTGCCAGGTACTCCTACATGACAAAAAGCCCCAACTGTGCTTTAGGCAGAGCAGCCACCCCCCTCTTGCTCAGTTCTAGTTGGTTAATGAATAGAGTGATCCCAGGATATCCCAATATTTGAAAAAGACACTTCCAAAAACAACAGACAAGTGCAGTGAAATGTAGCTGCAAATCAGGAAGGTGGAGCAGGTTTCTTTGCACGTCTGCCTTTAGTCCATCCTGACAGAGAAGCAGGCTGCTGACAACCTCACACAAGCAGAACTTAGGCCTTTATTTCTGCAAACACTGACACCTTCACAGAACCACACAGGATTACAGAATCATGTGGAAAAGACCTCCAAGGTTGAGTCCAGTCTTTGACTGATCACCACCTTGTCAACTAAACTATGCATTGAGTGCCACATCCTGCTGTTTTCTGAACAAAGGACTGTGACTCCATCACCTCCCTGGGCAGCCTGTTCATATGCTTCCCCCCCTTTCCATGTCCTCCTGATGTCCAGCCTGGGCCCCTGACTCAAACTGAGGCCATTTCCAAAGAAGAACACCAATAAATACTCAAGTAATTAACTTAACTTGTCTTTATAAGACTGTGTCTGCTCAGCTGCCCATAAAATGTTTAGGGGTGGGGGTTTTTGGGTAGCAGGACCTTTTGCCCACTTTGGTACCACTAAAATAACCAAGTTGTCTCAGCTTTCCTTTGAGTAAATCAGACTTGGTCTTCTCAAGTATAAACATTACAACAGATTCCAGGAATAGTAACATTCATTAAGACACATTAAATACATTGTTTGCACTGGTGATAGTCCTATGTGAGACTCTGGAGAAGACAATACATGAGTGAAATCTATCAAAGGAGGCAAAAGATGCAGTTCAGTAACAGCCACTTGAAAGTTTCTGCAATTTAAGATCAGTGAAGGTATGAGATTTTCAGCCAGTGCAAACTACTGCTGATGGGGCTAAAGCAATTTGTATAGTTTAAAAATTATCTGGCCCAAGGTAGATATCATCTTTTAGCAATTCCAACATTAAAAAACACCCTTATTAGTTAAGCTACTCCTCAAACATACTACTAAAAGTAAAGCCTATATTTACCTTGGATTAGCTGATCTTTACAGCAGCTTCAGGGCACAAAAATGGCCTTTTACTTAGTGTAACCTGTGTATAAATACCCTCATATCTTACCCTTCCCAGACACTAATTGTTTAGTGAAATGCACTACCCACCAACCCTGGAACCAAAAAACAGAGGACACAGCACCACAGTCATTATTCTGGGATGAGCATACCCAAAATCACTGCAGCCTCAGGTTATTTTGTATGTAGCGTATCAGGGTCTTTTAAAATGAAATCTGCATTTATCATAAGAGAACAACACTCTACATTCCTCCTCTCAAGCTGCCTAAGGATGAGTGAGATGTATTTATTCACACTTATTTACTTCCTCTGCCTTGGCTGCATTCAGAGAGCTGTGCCAGCAGTCAGTACCAGGCTGTATCTCATTGGAAGATCTACTTTGCTATCAGGGATACTCATTGTCCAACACCCTTCTCCCTGCAGAGCTCAGCAGATGAGATATGACTGCCCTGTGCTCAGCAGACTTCCTTTATTGAAACCCCATCTCTGATCAGATGGCATCTCACGAGCTGCCTCCTTCTGATTGCCTGTGCTACACAAATCTCATTGCTTCCTTGAGGCTGTGGGAGATGGAGGATTGTCCACTCTGCTCAGCTGAAAGCCTCTGGACACAAACCAGCTGCGTGGAGAACCATCACTTTTACAGAGATAGATGGTCAGAAGCTGCTGGAGGCTGGAGTCCAGAACCACTTTGTTACAAGTGATTTATGTGACATCCGCAATTTCTAAAAGCCAGCTGCTTCTAAGACCAGCTACAGACAAAGAGGCCAGGCTCTAATCTTTGTTATGTCAGTTTATCTCTGCAGTTACTCCCACTTTACACCAGGTAAGCAGAGATCAGAATCTCCCTTCGTCTCGCTTTGCCTGGGCCATAAATAAAACCATTAGGGTTTGTCCTGATGATGTAATGCAATACTCCACATCTATTTGTGTCACTGGAGTTGCTGTGGGGGCAGCCAGAGCTGGGATTAGATAATTCCTATGTTTTTCACACAATGAAAATTGGACTTTCATTCCTAGCCTCCATTCCAGCTTTCCAGTGTCTCTTAACTCCCAGCTCCAGACAGCTGCTTGACTGTTGCTCTGAATGTGGTGTTGGGGCAAACAGCTGGGATACATCCTGCACTGAAAAATCCCAGAAGAAGACAACATGGGCCATGACCATTCTCCCTAGCTGAAAAGTCAGCTACCTTCAATTTCTACCAATCTTTAGGATTAGGAAAAGGAATACCTACTGGAGGGGATGGACATAATAGCGATATGTAGAGGTCCTTGATTTATAACCAAACACTAAGTACTGCTGCTTCCCATCATATACTTGCAAATCAGGGTAGTGTTTACTGATTTTTTTATCTGAAAGTCCTGGATTGCTGTAAACCAGTGTGAATCTCAGCTCTCATAATCTGAGATAGTGATATTCTGTCCCTCAGCTACAGAGAAATGCTTGAAAACAGACTGAGTGAAGATTATTACTGTGAAAGAGTAAAGAGAGGAAAATAAGAACCCAGAATTTGAGCGGTGCAGGATTTGGGAAACCCTTGGAACTGGAAGCAGTGTCACTCACATATTCACCCCCCAAACTGGGGCACAGCAGCCCTTTGCCACCCTGTGCTAGTGTGGAGAGATGCATGAATTTGAGATGCACCAAGAGACTCAGCAGCTCTTTAGAGAGCTGCAGCTCTCACCAGGTTTGCACCAACACTTGCAGCTTTCACTGCATCAACCACCAGTAACTGTGCTAGAAAAGCAAGAACAAAGCTCTGCAACTACCCTGGGCAAAACTTTTGCAATGGTTTCCGAGAAAGAACAAAACAACTTTTCCTAGCCCGGCCCCTGTGGGCAGCCCATACAAGAGCAATAAAAGAGGCATCCTGTTGGGATGCTTCTATCCCAGTGTCTTGCCTGCAGGCCAGTGCCCTGTGTTCTTGTGCTACAGCTATGGCTGGTGTCCTGCCAGCTGCAGGGAGGGCCCCTCTCCCTCTCAGGGTCTTCTGATCCCAGTTCTCCAGCTCAAGGCTCTCCTGCTCTCATGCACAGTGGCTGCTGTCTCTGTTCCACTGCTCCTGCTCCCCTGCAGTTCCCACTGACTGGGGCCCCTTCTGCCTGGAGATAGTTGGGAATTGGACAGCAGGAGAAATTTGGAGCAGGAAGACTGGCAGAGATTCAGCTCTGGGCTGCTGGAATATTCCCACTGGACATGGGAGAAGTAGTTTCACATCTTTCCTATAAAACTGCCCAAATTGCAGAGACCAAATTAGTCCTTCTCACCCCATGCACACATAGATAGATCATAGAATCACAAAATCAAAGAATGGCTTGGGTTGGAAACTCATCCAATTCCAACCCACTGCCATGTACAGGGATACCTTCCACTGTCCCAGGTTGCTCAGGGCCCCATCCAACCTGCCCTTGGACACTGCCAGGGATCCAGGTGCAGCCACAGCTGCTCTGGATAACCTGTACCAGGATCTCACCACCCTCACAAGAAACAATTTCTTCCCAATATCCAATCTTAATCTCCTCTCTGCCAGTGTGAAGCCATTGCCCCTTGTCCTGTCACTCCAGGCCCTTGTCAAGAGTCTCTCTCCATCTTTCCTGTGGCTCCCTTCAGGCACTGCAAGGCCACAGTGAGGTCACCCCAAAGCTTCTCATCTCCAGGATGAGCCATCCCAATTCCCTCAGCCTTTCCTCCCAGCAGAGCTGCTCCATCCCCTGCTCTGGCCTGGCTCCAGCAGCTCCCTGTCCTTCCTGTGGTGTCCCAGGCTGGGTGCAGCTCTGTAGCTGGGATCTCACAAGGATTTCTCAGCCTTGTCCCTTAGTGTGACTGCCCAGTTTTACAAATGAATAATGTCACTTTTAGATTGACTCACAGGAAGTTGACTGAAACTGTTGTCATTTGTTAAATGCCAGTCCTTTCTGATCATCGCCCAGCCATTAGAGCTACCCTTCATTTACACTTCATCTGGTTCATAACACCATTGAAGTGGAATGTCAGGATGTAACATTTTTAGTTAATTCAAATGCTTGGGTGAAACTCATGACTATTTCTTGGGAATGCAGCATGATTTAGAAGTAGACATTCCTTGAAATGAGTGTGTCAGAAAGAACACCATCATAACTCTACAGCATTGTCCCATCTCAGCCATCAAAACAAAATCACTATCACAATCCTATGACAGAACTTTATACATTGCATAACTGAATTGTCTTGCAAGCTCATAGAGGATGCAGCTTCCTGGCACTTATGAATCACCACAGAAGCCAGGAATATACTTCCAGTAGAGAGGAACAGCTTTCTCCACAGGATGATGTGTAGTGAGACTGTTTACAGAACAAGGGGTTGGTCCATGAGAGCTTAAGAGCAGAACCAAATACCTTCAGGTAACCTTTAATGTTAAATTCATAAATCTGAGGTTGAGGGAACAGTTTAAAGAGCTGTTGTCCAGTCATACCTCATTACAGCTGTTTGCAATGCATGGCTCAATTTTCTTTTATTTTCACTGCTGTAAAAATAACTCTTATTCCAAGGTCCTTGGGAAACTTTATTTTGCAAAAGGCAAACTGGTTATGTGTCAGTCACTACTTTGAATACCTTTGTCAAATCCATCAATAAAACTTTATCCTGACAAGTGACCATCCCTGACCCCAAGGTAAATCCCCTTAATGGTCATTTAGATGACCTTAATTCCAGAGATGGAGTATTATATTCTATAGCAATTGATACTTAGCTAAAATTCAAATATCAAGAAACATTTCAGTTGATTTTCTTGATGTATTCTGTATTTCTTTTGCCCAATTCAAATGCTTTAGCACAAAGAACATACATCTAAATTTAATTCATAAATGTTTCATTTGCAGGCCTGTTCTTCCTGCCCTTCTGTCACATAACTACAAATCTTCCACTGTGTGTGACAGAGAGGCAGCTGAGGCCCAACAGTTCTTATGGATATTTTGCCTTTGCACAAAACCATCAAAATACTTTTCAAACTCATAACAGCTCCTCCCAAGAATATTGGGAAATCAAAAAAAATCTGTCTGTGAGTTACAGCCATAATTCACCCCCAAGGATCCAGGTGGTGTTCAAACAGCTCAACTCAAGAAGGCTCCATGTGTGAAGAAATTTTCTACTGGGAAGGGGGAAAGTGTTTGAAAAGATTTTTTAATTAATCCGTATATTTGGTAAAACTGTTTTTATGGAGAAATCAATTTTATTCACATTTTGACAGACAATATTCAAAATATTTATGCTGATCACAAAAAAAAGGATCCAATTTACTTTTAAATTTCTGCCCAAATGTTAGTGTTGCTCCACAATTTTTCTCAGTATTGCCATGTGATAATAATGTGAGCAGGTACCCAACAGAAAAAGGTGTTAATTACTGCTGGAGTTCAAGGAGTGTTCCCACCTGCCTCACATGGAGTCCCCACCTCCTGCCACTGCCCTCCAAACCAGCACTGGAGGGTCAAATGGCTCTCCTGGCAGATTGCTGGGAGCCTTCCCTTCAGATCCCCAAACGTGCAGCAGCCAACTGGCCTGAGAGGAGCAGCAGAAAATGCTTGAGGTAGAGAGAGCCCCCCCCAAAAGTTTGGATGCCCATCTGAATGCTGACTGCTTCCATGAGGAATAAAGCTTTGTGCAGGGAGAGAGCTGCTGCTAATGACCCTTGCTCAGGAGAGCATTTAAACAGAGGCTTAACTCTGTCTCTATTCAGGCTGGCACTTATGTCTCAGTTTAAGTGCTGTGCTGAATAGACTTTTTTCCCCTGAATCGGGGCCAATTTCAGTTCATCATCCCTGAGGAACAGATGCATTCTTTTCCCCCTTTCTGACAAATGTGGAAAAACGTGTAGCTAATATTTAACATGGCAGAGGGGACATTCTGGATTAAAAAGAGGAAGCTCCTGGCTTCCTATCAGCACACCTGTGCTCCCCCAAGTCTCAGTGCTACTCAATTCTCACAGATGGATGGTGGAGATCACAATCCACTACCTTGTGAAACGAATGTGGCACATCAGGCTGGGATAATGGGGAATACCCCCTCCTAATTCTATCTTTGCATTTGTAGGAAGCAGGAATTTGGGTTTTTTTTCAAAATGCTTTAAGACTCTGGGGAGAAAGAGCTCCAAAAAGCAAAATATTATTAGTCATTATTCAATGAATCACACCTGATTGCCCCACATGGACACAGTGATAAAACATATCTCACCTCCTAAGGCTCAGCCATGGGGATGGGAGCAGATGCAGAAACTTCACTCATCATAGAATCACAGAATGGCTGGGGTTAGAAGGGACCTTAAAAGCTCATCCAGTTCCAACCCCCTGCCATGGGCAGGGACACCTTCCACTGTCCCAGGTTCCTCCAAGCCCCTTCCAACCTGGCCTGGAACACTTGCAGGGATGGAGCAGCCACAGCTGCTCTGGGCAGCCTGTGCCTCCCTATCCTCACAGGGAGCAATTTCTTCCTAACATCCAGTCTAAACTCACTCTACATCTGGGCATGAGAATAGCATATTTCTGTCTGAGTTCATCCCAAGGAAATAAAAGGAACACTGAGACTTTTGACTTTGTGGGGGCACTGGTGATTCTTCCACAATACACACTGCAGCTTGCACAGTCCTGGCAAATCAAATGCTGTTTATATTCAGCACAAAGCAGGGGAGGAAGGAAACAGGAAGACTAATTAAAAGTTTTTTAGGTGGTAAACATGATGACTAGAATCCATGGAGAAGCTGTCTGGAAAAATAGTATCCTGTCTTTAGCCCCAGTAAGACTCATAAGCACCCTTGTCACTAAGATGTCAAAAACAGGTTAAAATTTCATTGAGCTCATTATTCACATGGGAAGGAACAAGAAGGGAAACATGAGGATGGTGCCCCTAAGGTCCCTGGTAGTATAGTGCTAGAAAAGCTTTTGAATCTATTGCAGGGAGCCTGGAAAAGTGAAATCCGTATTGAATGATGACAATATTCTAATTACAATCAACATATTTCACAAGGTTCAGCTATGTAAATACAGTGAGTGCTTTTTTCCCTCCACACAGGGTGCAGCTTGCAAAGCCTAAGGAATTTCTCGTTGCATTTTCTCATATATGATCTTGCAGCCTTCCTTTCTCTTTCATATTATAAACATATTATTGCAAACAGGCAGTGAATAGATTTTTTTTTTTTTTTCCTTGCATTACTTTTTAAAAAAATGAATTGTTATCAGATTTAATGATATGATAAGCTTTAAAGTTCCCCTGGGAAGCTACCACAGCCATACTGATTTACATAAGCATTTTCCTACACATAATACAGCATGCAGGCTCTCTGATCTCATTATTCATTAGAAAATTAATGATAACTCTCAAATGTGAAAGCAGAGCAGTTCTGCAGAGAGTGCTGGAAATTGGCTAGTTCTCGACGCGGTAGTCATTTTCAATTTACTGCCTTGAAAAAAAGATGCTTTTAAGCAAATAAAAGGGTGCTGACATCAAACAGATACTTGTCTTGCTGCCAGGGAACGAGATGCCTTTTAAGGCAGGAAGGTGGGACTTGAGTGATGTGAATAGGAAGAAAAGAAAACAAGCCAGTCAGAGTTAAGCAGCTCTAACCCATTCATGAAAAATGTCTAGGCTCATTTCCTCATTGCCAGAGGTCTTTTTGCTTAAATTCTAAAGCCCGTGCTCTGTTCTTGCCAATAATAAATAGCAGCCTGTTGTTAGAAAAAGTGCAAACTATGGAGGTTTTTTAAAGTGCTTTTCCCCAAGCTACACAAATTGTGACATCCCATAGACCAAGAGACAATGTTAATAAACCCCTCAAAACTTCGCTAATAACCATATCCTGAAATTGAGATTGTTGTGGAATGAACTGTGGCATATTCACTGCTGGGGGACAAGAGCTGATAATCAAGGATGGCGTGGATTGCCATATGACTGACCAGATTAAGATCTGATTTTTATCCTGCCTCTATTTAGGTGATGGGAGCAGCAATGGGAAAGGATAACTCTGCTCTGCAAGTCTGAGTTTTGGATATGATTAACAAACAGGATGATTGTTTCTGTCACTGCAGTAACACAACTGTTCAGGGCATTGGGAGGCAAGGGGGGCTCTCCCTGCACAGTGTCTCAAAGTGCAACACCTCTGTGTTCATCTATTCCAGCAAGAGGGATGAAACCTGTGCCTGCTGCTCGTTGAGGTAGATATAATCTTTCTTTGTGAGATTTTATTGCTGCTTTTTAATGTAATTCCTACCTCAGATAGCAACAGAAATTGCTCTGGGGTGTGGTAGAAAAGGGATATTAGACATATCTGCAACATCCTGTTTTGGAACTAGTTTAGTATGAGGCTCACAGCTCAGCATTACAAAATTCTGCACTCAAGCTGTCACTTGCCAAATTTTTTACACATTAGTTTTGTTTTTTTTGTTTCCTGTGATCGGTAGCAACATAAAAGGAAACATCTGGTTCTGCAGGGTCCAAATTAGGGGATGCCATAGGAAAAACACTCTAAAGAAACATCAAATTAGAAATAACCAGGCAGCATGAGAATTTGCACCATTTACAAACTCTTCCAGTAGGGAACCAGAAACCTGGGAATTCCACCAGTACGGACAGATCACCACCATTGTATTGATGTTTGGACCACATCTTCACCCATTATAATTTCCAACAAATAGATGATGAAAAATAATTAAATAAAATAAAAATCATCCAGTTATAGGTGTCACCCAAGTGTCAGTTTGGGAAACAAGACTTTCACACTGAATTGAGTTAAATGTCCCCTAAGGGAAGACAACATCACTATGGAGGTCTAATCACAGAATCACTGAATGGTTTGGGTTGGAAGGGACCTTAGAGATCACCCAGTTCCAAACCCCTGCCATGGGCAGGGACACCTTCCACAATCCCAGGTAGCTCAGAGTCCCATCCAGCCTGGCCTGGAACACTGCCAGGGATGGGATATCCCCAACTTCTCCAGTCAACCTGTGCCAGGGCCTCACCACCCTCAGAGGGAAGAATTTCTTCTTAATGAGGATATATGTTTGGGGTTTAGATTAAAATCTCTGATGGATCTGCATTAATAATAAGAGCTATTTGGCTGAAATATCAAGACATGTTTGAAGAGAGATTTCCAGTCTGGAAGGAAAGGAAAATCTTACTTGTCCTTATGTGATGCATCAGCTGCAAGTGTCTTGTATGGAACCCCTCAAAACTGCTCTAGAAATTATTGAACACAAAACAAACTTATTTTATTCACAGCATAAATCTGTGCAGTCTCCAATATTGCAGCTAAGAACAATGTGATCAACACCTACAAATATTTTTATGGTCCAGAAAAGCAAAGGAAGTGCCCCAACAAAAAGCACTGCATACAGAAAGTCAGGATAGCCATGAGATGTAAAGTAATTTTGCAATATTTTACAATATTAATTTCCAGTATTTTGCAGTACTTTGTACAAATATTTTCCTTTAAGTTGCACTTCTACAAATCCTTGGGGCTGGCAACACTGAAAACAGCAGTGTTGTCCTGTACCACTCCTCCCTTCTGCTAGCATGGGTCTTTCTGCAGCCAGGTGAAGTGTTCTGGAGAACAGAAAAAATAAATACTATTTTCTTTGATGTGTTTTAAGTCAATTTTTTCCCCTACTAATGCAAGACCAGAGAAAAGGAGTGTTCAGCAGACACAGAGCCAAAGTGGGAGCTGTTTCTTTAGGCAGCAGTGCTAGGTGATTTTAAATGTCTGTCCAACCAAACAATGCCTGGGCAGCTCCTGGTTCTATAATGGGAACCATTCAAACAATTGGGATGCCCCTAAAGGGAACCTTATGGGTAAGAATGCTCCCCAGTACTAGTGAAATGAGGATTTCCTCTAGAAATATCACTGAATAACCCAAAACATTGAAATGACAGTCATAGGTGCCTGGATAAAGGGGGAGAAAGAATTCCCAGTGAATGAAGTAGGGTACCGAAAAGGTGTCTGTAGCTTCAGAGAGCCTCACTTGTGTCCAGCAGACCAAAAGTTTAACTGTGCAAGATAACCTTTGAGATATGACATGACCTGGAGATTTCTGCAGCTGAGGAAAATCTCAGTGAGAAGTCACTCTGTGAAGTGGCCCAATGAAAATGGGTCATTGCAGTCTAGAGAAAATCCTAGAGGACAATTGAGATCATGAACTGAATCAGGGATGCTCAGAAATTGGATTTTTTTTTCTTTTTTCTAGGAGTTTCAAATGTTCCAAAACTCAAAATCCAGTGTCAGGATGTGGTTTCCTACAATGGGCTTCTTCCTGTTCCTTGTAGGTGGCTGATGCAGGGGGATCTGGTAAATCCAAAATACTTCTAATTAGTATGGTTTGGTCCAGTAAATATGGGCAAATCCTTGGGTGACCATAAGCCCAAAGCAGGTGGAAAATTGAAGGCAGTGGGATAAATTTCTCACCAAACTACAGCCATCAATTTGAGAGCTCATCCCAATTCTTGTAGGGACATTTGTTTATGGAAGTGTGTGAAGTTTTTGGTCATAGGGAAGCCATGGAGAGACACTGACACAGGACAAACAAACAGTGTCATCCTCCTAGCTCAGCCCCCAAGTCAGGAGTCTGGGTAGCAATGCATTGCTGTAGGCTTACACTTCTAAGATGGGTGTCTAAATCCACAATTCTTGCTCCTAAAGCAGGTACTTAGGAATCCTAAAAAATAGGTCTGCATAATTATCCTTTGGAAAGCAGTTTTTAAACTGTGCAGCTGACACTTGGGAATTCCAAGTGGCTGATCAAACTGAATAGAAAACTGTAGCTATAAAGTGAATGAGCCACCAGACTATATTCAAAAGACCAGCTTATTATGACAAGAAAAGCCAGTAGCACTTTTCCCATGATCACCAGCACTCTCATTTCCACAGCACAAAGTCCAGTGAAGATGAGAAATTAGTCCGGTATCTTACATCTGGGTAATGCCCCGTTCTGTATTTTCCTTTGTGTTTTTATGAGACTTGATTTTTATTTCAGTGGGATGTTGAATTTGCAAAGTGTGTAAGTCAGGCTGTGTATCCAGGAAGCTCTCAACCACAAACCTCTGATTCTGGGGTAGAGGGGAGGGCAAAATACCTGGAAATCAAGATTTAGAAGAAAAGTGATGTGGGTATTAGTCAAAGAAAGTAAAAGGTGTTACTATAGGAATCACACTGAACAGAATAAAACTCTGGGTGTGGAAGTTTATACTCAGGAATCTCACAAAAATATCTCCTTCTTTCAAGGTAGATACAGATAGTACCTTGCAAAGTAAGTGCCACACAAACAGCAAAAGTTGAACTATAATATTAGAACTATAGAGTTGCTTCAAAAAAAATAACAAAAATCCAAGATCAGGTTTAGTGTTGCCATTCCTGATGGGATCACTGCTTTAAGAAACTTCTAGCTTTGAGTGCTGCTGGGGAGCCATCAGAGGTGCATGATCTAACACAAAGCTGGACAGCAGCAATGCACAACACAACATAAACAGTGCTGGTACAGGACTGACCTCTCAACAGCTTGAACCAAGGAGGTGAGATGACACAACACTGACCTTGGTGTCCTGTGGAGAGAGATTTGTCACCTGATGCCACAAATCCTAAAGCAAGATTCACCATAGGTTAACTACAACCAGAAAGCTAATCATTTCAGATGAGCTTAATAATGGACATAGCTTTTCTTTTCAGAGCAAGGACATCTGAGAGAGATCATAACACCCAAACTAGGAGTTCATGTTTGTGTCCATTGACTGGTGACCCTGCCCGTGGCAGGGGATTGGAATGGGATGATCTTTAAAATCCATTCCAGCCCAAACCACCCTGTGATTCTGTGATTTGGTGGCTCCAAGAGAAGCCTACACAGTAAGCTCATAAAGATGCATAAAGATAGGCAAGGCCACTGTTATTCCCACTGTTTCCTTTAGGCATTCATAGATCCAGTGTCCAGTCTCACCTGGACACTTCATAGTAGGTGAGCTGAATCCTGACTTGAATTTCCAGAGAAATGTGAAATTGTATAAGACTTTTTCTGCTAATCATATAAATTTCTTTTTCCTTGGCCCCTGGAAGATTTTTGTTTGAGCTGTGACTCTGTTGATACCAGGCAGCTTGGGGTAGAGATATTCCAAAGAGGAAAGAATGCCTGATCCAATGGTCCTAGTCTGCTGTAGATCCCACAATAATAATGAACTAGATATGAAGCTCATCTTTTGGGACAGAGAAATTGAAGAAAATTTACAGTCTTTTCCACCAGATCTGTGCAGGAGGTGTAGTGTAAAAGGTGCCTTAACCTTTTCTTCTCTTCCTCTCTGCAACCTAAGAACCACCCAGTATTTTTATGCCAGTAGACATGCTAATATTAGTTCACATAATTCCAAATATACCTATGATATATTTAGATGCATATTATATTATTTTTACAAAATGCTTTTCACATTTCACTGTGCAAGGTTATGTCATGTAGCAAGATTGAATCTACCATGACTGCTCATTTCATGTGACCGATAAATAATGTGTATGGACACAAGCATACAGCAATGTGAGAATATTAAATACAATGCAAAGTGACAGATCTAAAAAAAAAAAACCAAAAAAACAAAACAAAAAAAAAGGGGTCTTGGAGTGTTTTAATAAGATCAAACGCCCTCTGCACTGGAACAAGTGCTATTTTTTTTCCTTTATAAAGAGTTTATTTTTGTCATTTAGAGAAGCATTTAAAAGGTAATTTTTCTTTTTTTTTTTTGATTCCTCAAAGTTTGAATAACTCCAAAATATACTTTTAAGATCAGTCTGTTTCAAAATACTTTCTTTTTTACAGCATGGAGATCAATCAAATATTCAGTGCAAACTTGCCATGTCCTCAGTGATGGAGGTTATCAAATCTGACCAGCAGTTCTTCCAGGACAATATGGAGCACCAGAACCACACAACTCTCTGTCTTTCCTCACTGTGCTTCTCCTCAGTGGTTTAAAGGATTTTTAGGTGAAAAGGATTTATTAGGTGAAGCTTAGAGAATGTGCTGGGAAGTCAGAAAACTTGGAAAACCCTCATAGTCGACACTCAGGGCATATCTGTGTCAGCTCTGTGCCTACAGGATTTGATGGCACCAGATTCCCAAATATACCCATGGAAAAGACCACTTTCTCTGAAAATGCAAAATGCCATTTGTTTGGAAACTTTTGCTCTTTGAAGATGACTCCTGAGCTTGTCTCTTCCTCCAGGGCCAGTCACAGCTGCGAGTGTGTTGAACAGCACCACACCCCAGCAGACTCTGTGCCCAAGGCGGGCACTGGTGGCAAACCAGGACGGCACCAGCAGAGCACACCCGGGTGCTGGCCCCTGACCAAGAACTAATCCCACCCTGAAAGTGCACAATGACAAAACACCCTGCTTTTCAAAAGGGCCTTCCACACAATGCTGGGCTGGGCCATATGGACACCATCAAAGCAGCCTGGGGGGCTCTTGGGGGTCCCAAAGCAGCCTACCTGTCACAGTGCTCAGCCAACACAACCTTCACATCAGAGACATTCCCTCCTCTGGGCAGAGTTGCTAGAACTGTAGGGGAGGCTGAAATTGCCCTTTTTCTAGAGAATTAATCATATGTGGAGTGGCTGAGGGGGCAGAATAAAAGAAGGTTTAGGGAACATCTCACTCTCCACAACTTCCTGACAGGAGGGTGCAGCCAGGTGGGGGTCAGGCCCTGCTCCCAGGAATCCAGCAGCAGGACAAGAGGAAATGGTCTCAAGCTGTACCAGAGGAGGTTCAGGTTGGACACCAGAAAGAATTTCTTCACTGAAAGAGTTGTTAAACTTTGGAAGGAGCGGCCCAGGGAGGTGGTGGAATCACTATCCCTCAAGGTGTTCAAGACATGACAGGCAGTAGCACTGAGTGCTCAGGTCTGGTTGACACAGTGGTGATCAGACAGTTGGACTCGATGATCTTGAAGATCCTTTCCAAACTAAATGATTCTGTGATTGTGTTTTACAGTTCCTTAGGATCTACACATGGCCTGACACCTGTGCTCTCTCATCTCAGTGTGATACACCTACACAGCACTGCATCCCATGATGCTGGCCTTTCCAAGACTCCTGTGTCAGTATGAAGAGCACTGCAGCACCATCACCACCCAGGTCCTTTGACACAAAGAGCAGTAGGAGTTGTCACATGGAATACAAGTTGCAAAAAAGCATTGCATTTCTTTTTACCTCTCTACAGCTCTCAGTTTTGATGAAAACTCTTACCAAGCCCATGACAAACATTCACTGACTGCTATGATTTGCACAGTGCCCTTGTAAAACCCTTTTTCTACTCATTTTGGCAGAGTGGAGTTTATTGGTTTCAGGTGCAGTAGCAGCAATAAAACCTACACACTTTTACATAATGTAATAGATCAGATATAGATAGATGTCCATTGGTGGGCAGCACATAGATAACACTAATGTTTCTAAGCACCAGGGAGACAAAATCTTGCAACAGGTGGTAATTAGTGGGGGTTAGACCATGCCTTGATTTGTTGCTTAGTGCTCCCATGAAACTGGTTCCTTGGGAAAGATGAGAGGAAAAGAAGGAACCTGAAAAGATGTACCCCAAACTTTTATTCCTGTGACTATTAGCTGAAGCCAAACAAAATACCCACATCAGTAGCAGACTTGTGAAATAGTTTTTTTCCTTCTGATTAAATTGCATAGACAGGAAGGTAAATTACAGGATGATAATCTCAATTCCCCCAAAACAGCTGCTTCTCCCCAGTACTTCTCATCTTGGCTATTTTCACAAGGTTTCTTGTCTCCACAGCAAGCAGTGGGAGCTGGGGACAAAGCCAGCCAGGCAAGCTGGTGGTACTGTTGTTTGCCACTGAAAGCCCAGCTGATAGCTCAGAGCACATCGCCTCGAACAACACCGGCAAGCCTGGGAGTGTTTGCCTCCACTGCAATTCAATCAGGGTGCCTTGCAGCTCGAATTGCTACTATTTTGTGGGTCACTACCTCCTCCAATATTCTGTGTGCCCTCTCTTGTTTTCTTTTCATTTGCTATGCAGGCTCGCAGACCTTCCTGCTAGGTTTCACTTGGGAGGCCCAGAACCCCTGTTCTGCAAATCCTAACAGGACCTTGATGGATGTTAATGTCTCTGCCTTTCATATCGTTTTACCAGTGAAACCTTTGATCTATCAGCAGTCTTTATATCAATGCAGTCATTGCATAAAACAGAGAATATGACAAAAATATCTGTCGTGCTAGTGTTAGCAGGGTATTTTCCCCACCCCTCATAAAAATACAGTGCTGGGGAGTTTAACCTCCAGTAGCCAGATGTGCCATGAGGGTAGAACTAGGAGCAAAACTAATTTTTTCTTTTTTTCTTTTTTCTTTTTTTTTTTTTTTCTTTTTTACTTTTTTTTTTTAAAGCAGTCTGGTAAAGGAAGTTGTAAAGCAACAAGTACTGTACATTATGATTCAGAGCAGCAAGGGACAGCTGGAGAGACTTGATTGGCTCCAGCCCAATGAAACAGAGGCTTCTTGTGACCAGCTGCTGTGCTGCAGCATGAATGACAAGGGTAATAATTGATTACTAACTGGCAGCTCAAAAGGAAGAAAGAATTAACAAGAGTGATGAGGTGCTTTACAGCTTGGTAACTGTAAAATCAGTGGAACAATTAGGGGGAAAAGAAAGGGGTTTCACTTCTTACCTTAGCGTTACAAGGACAGTGCTAGTTAGTGTAAATCGCATGACAAGCAAGCAAGAGGGGCAGGTCAGTGAGGAATATGGGGGCTTTGCACACCCACAGGTCCCACAGAATTATTCAGCAGAATTGCTGGGGAGCAGCTAAAACCCCATCAAAAGCATGCAGGCCATGCCAATTACATTGGTAGGCAAAGCAAGGTTTCTGAGGCACCAGCCATAATATCATAGAGGGGCTGAAACCTCCAGCAAATGGTGCATTGTGGCAGACCAGCCCTCTGCCTTTCAGTGGGTGCTCGATGGCACATACACTCTTTCTGCCCTGAGAATAAATGCATGCCTTTTTCTTTTCCTTATGTTTTTTTTTTTTTCCTTTTTCTTTTCCCCTCTTCTTGTAAATGGCTTTTGTGTTTCAGTAAATGCACTAGATGCATTGTCGCTACACCTTTCTTCAAGGGGCTTGCACTGACCTCATGCTCTGGGCCATGTAAAACCTTCTGGCCACAGAGAGCCAGGCACTGCCCCTTTTTCATGCAGAGTAGCACCTCACTCTGGGCCAGATCATGGCCAGCATGCCAATGCAAGGAGTAAGGGGCCATAACGTGTCCTGTGCCTTGCTTCTCACACACAGGGGAATAATAGCCTTGTGCGGACTATGCCCTTTCCTTAGCCCAAGTGGGAAGAAGGGAGAACTTGATGGATCCTTCATTTCCTTTCCCAAGGCATCTGGCAGCAAGAAGCAAGTGCTGTGCCAGCTCCAGACCCGTCACGCTTTGCTCTCTTCCCAGAGCAGCAAGGAGACAGGTCTGTCCCAGCGGTAGCTCAGCAGTGGGTGGCTCCTTTCCTGGGGCTGAAGCACGAGGTCTGGTCTAGCTCCCTGTGAGCAGAGCTGAGAAAATCAATGGGACTAATCATGGGGAAAGGTAGCATTCAGCAGGAGCAAAGCTGGCAGCCTCTGCTCTGACATATGGAAAATGCTCTTCTAGCTGGTTGAAGCCTCTTCAGCCCAGCCCACCCTCACCCCCCTCCCGCTCCAGAATCTGCCCTCCTTATGCTTATGAAGTAGCTCTTTACCCCTGGCAAGGTCTGACACCTTCCAACTCACAGTTAGTATGATTTATCTCTTCTATCTTTACCTCTTTAAAAGCTAAACAATCCATCCAAACTGGGGGGTTAGCCATCTTAGCCACTAAAATAAAGCCCTCCTGCCAGAGGTGAATTCCTACTACCTGCCTCAAATGACTGCTTGAGGATGATGCATCATCCACTACTCACACTGGGTTATCTGTTTGCCTCAACAACTAGTTAGGAGCTGATTTTGAATTTTTTGAAGAACAGATAAGAACATTGCCATGGCCTATTCAGGGTCATATCCTGATCTTTGAAGGGAAGTAAAGAAGCAATGCATGAAGGCAGCAGGGATTGGTTCCACTCTGCAATCAGAAGCACAACACCTTGGGCTATGTGGCAGAGAGGGCAGTGGGCTCAGGTTGCTGCTGTGGCATTCCACCAACAAGAAAAGCTGCCATGACAGAGGGAGCTGGGCTGCTCCAGGACAGGGGGAACTGGGCCTGTCCTTGCTCCCACTGAGTGGAACATTAAGGGAACAAATTTCAGACAGAGGAGATGGCACTGGAGCTCAAGATGTAAAAATGCACATAGTACCAGAGGCATGTCTTTATCAGCTCACCCTTGAAGACTCCCCTAAGGACTGTAGAGGGAACTTTACTAGAAAGTCTACCAAAAATTCAAGGCCTGGGGGTGGGTTGGCAGGTCTAGGGTTTTTGTTATTATATACACTGTGCAAAAATGTGCTTGACTAATCTAAACCTTGTGTTGCTTTCTTATACTGCTAGAGTAATTATAGCTGAGAAAAAACCCCACACATCACCCAATATGGAAATACGTTTTTTTCATGTTTGACATTTTTACATTTTTACTGACAGGGCAAAGCCTATGATTTAATCGGTCTCCATTTCCCATAACTTCTGAGAAGGGACTGGCCCCTCCTCCACATTTCTCAAAGGACTTATGATTAGAAAGAAGGCCATGGAAAACCCAAAGGAGCTGATTCCATCTATCATGTAACACTGTTGAATGAAAAAAAAAAAAAAAAAAAAAAAAAAAGAAGAAGAAGAGAAAAAAAAAAAACTTTCTCCCAAAACTCTCAGTATGTGCACTGCAGTGCATGTAGGGATTGTGAGTCTGTGGCAGAAATGGGAGGATTTTGAAGAAACAGGGGTATTTTTGCCACTTTTTGGGAAAACAAGAAGCTTTTCTGCTTTTCTTTTACGGAAGGAAGGAAGGAAGGAAGGAAGAGGAGGAGGAGGAGGAGGAAGGAAGGAAGGAAGGAGGAAGGAAGGAAGGAGGAAGGAAGGAAGGAAGGAAGGAAGGAAGGAAGGAAGGAAGGAAGGAAGGAAGGAGGAGGAAGGAAGGAAGGAAGGAAGGAAGGAAGGAAGGAAGGAAGGAAGGAAGGAAGGAAGGAAGGAAGAAGGAAGGAAAGGAGGAGGAGGAAGGAAGGAAGGAAGAGGAGGAAGGAAGGAAGGAAGGAAGGAAGGAGGAAGGAAGGAGGAAGGAGGAAGGAGGAAGGAAGGAAGGGAAGAAGGAAAGGAAGGAA